>NC_018255.1:805673-891873 GCF_000227135.1 Leishmania donovani | reverse complement strand
TTCTGCGTTAGGGAGGAGGGTGCTCCGTTGGGTGACAGCAGCGCACGCGCATGTGTGCGTGTATCGTCACTCGGGCCAAAAGACAGGGCAAGTGAAGCCATGCGCATTCGCTGGCGCTGCTCCGATATGCCGTGCGTGCGTATGGGAATGCCTCCCTTCCGTTTCCGGTGCAAGAGAGGGGAGAGGGAGAGGGAGAAGGCGCGAAACGGAACACGGGAGAAAGAGTTACACCGAGGCCGGGAGGCGAGTCCGAATGTTCTCCTCCATCGGCCGGACTACTGGGGTGGCGTGTGTGTGTGTGTGTGTGTGGGTGGGTGGGTGGGTGTGGGTGTGACCGCGCTGCTTACACAGAGGCCGCACCGGCAAAAATAGAGCGCGTCTTTTTTTTTACAAGGACATCGATACGTATGCACGACTGTGCTTGGTGTGCGCAGATGAGAGAGCAGGGCCACCTGCTATACCAGCTTCCTGCCTCACCGAGTGAAGATATGAAGTAGTGGTGGGGAAGGGGGGGTCCGGGTGGGCGGGACTGCCTCTGGGGATACGGAGAGTAGAAACAACGAGAGAGAAGCTGTCGTTCGCAGAGAAACCGAAAACCAGAGCCAGCACTGACAGGCAGAATCGTGACGCCGCTTCCACTATGCAAGGAAAAGAAAAACGCGGCCGTGCACCCGATCTCGTCGTACCGCTATGCCCTCAGAGTCGGACTGCCCACTCGCTTGCAGGCGCGGAAAGGCGAAGAGGTAAGGAGGAGCGAGCGAGAGTCAGCCGTCAGCATTCACAGTTCAATGCACGCCCTCGCCATAGTGTAGGTGCACCGCGCGACACACATGCTAGAGGTTTTGCGTGTAAGTACACGACCTTTTTGTGTGCGTATGTGTGTGCCTAACGTGCAAGCGGACGAGAGTCCGTAGAACAAAAAGAGTAGCCACAATGTTTTTGCCGGTGGTCATGTACTGGTCACTGCTAGCGGCGTTGGTGGTTGGAGGAAGGGTGCCTTACGAGAGAAGGGCAATGACAAGGAGCGGGAGGGGGGGTCTAGGTTGATTGGTGCAACTCAGCGCTCCTTGCGAAGGGCCGCCGCACGTGCTGCAACTTGGGGTCGACATATACAAGCATACGCTAACGCCGATGCCGCGTCACACCACGATTCGGCTTCCTCCTCCACCTTTTCTCTGTTTCAGTGCCCTCGCGGTACACCAAAATAAGCGCAGCGTCAGGATGCCATCTGCACATCTGCCAGTTCGGCAGTCAACGTCTTCACCTCCTGCGCTGCGTTGTGTCGAGCGTGCGCCTCAAGTCGGTAGAAGAAGTACGGTGTCTTGTACCACTGCGGGTGCTGCGCAAAGACGTTCAGGAAGCCAGCACGTCCCTTCAAGAAGTCGGCGCGGGGATAGTGGCTGTACTCGCGCTGGATGTTGTCGGCGTAGCGGTGGCGATACGTGTCGGCGTCCGGGTGTCCGAGAATAGCCAGGTCCAGATCCAGAAACACATGCAGCGGGTTGTCGCGGCTCTGCTGTACGACAGCACTCACTACCCCCCGCTCTGCTAACGTGAAAGCCTCTGCGGGAGAGGATGGCAGGTGCAGCGGCTGCTTCGGCTCAACCGAGAGGTGCTCCTTCGTCTTCAGTATGTACGTTGTCGTAGAGTTGCGTACAAACTCAATCGCCTGTGCGTCGGCCCAGAGAAGCGGCGGGGCAGACGAGTAGCGAGGAGGGTGCTGCGGACTCGCATCATCCTCAGCGCACGTGGCGCCACTCGCGGAAGGCAGAGCAGACGCGCCAGCCACGCTGGTCAGTGCAGCAGCACTCACCGCCGCTGCTGCTGCCGATGAAGAGCTGCTGGCGACCTCGCTCTCACGCTGCATTTCCTGGAGGAACTCCGCAGCGACCGCCGCGCTTGCCTCTTCGTTGTCGCCGCGGGTTGGATCGTAGACAACGTCGTGAAAGAGAACAGACAGAAGCAGCACCGTGCCAGTCCACTCGTACGCTACTCTGTCCGCGCCTGTCAACAGCTCCGACGGCGGAGCCGACGACGAGACTGGCTCCTCTACCATTGCTGGTATGCACGCACCGTGCCAGCCGTGCTCTGCTTCATAAGTGACGAGCTGCCCCAGCATCTCCTCCAGATGCTCGAGGGTGTGGTAGTGCCGCTGCGGCTCCGTGTAGCGGTCGTAGATAAAGCGGCGGAAGTGCCCCTCCGACACATCACGAAGGCTGCGCGACGACGGTGTCGGTGTGCCAGTAAGCGAGAGGGGAAGGAGACGCGCTACACAACGCTCCCACGCGCGCCGAACCAGCGGGATTCGCTCACTCGCCGGCTGCTCAGCAGACATGAGTTGACAGCGCTATCCGTGTCGAACGTTCCCCGCCGTGGCGGAAAGCTACAGTGTTGTGATGATGGACAGCAGTGAAAGTTGGCGTGGCGCCGAACTCGCAATTAGCATGCCACTACTGGCAATCAAGTCCAGGGAGAGGGAGGAGAGGGTGCCGGCGCAAACATGACGTCGTCATCATGAGACCCAGAGGGAGGAGGATAACGAAGCGAGAAGCATGAACAAATAAGGCACGGCACAAAGGCGAATCCACAGACACGCACAGACACGCGCAGGCGGGCGGGCAGTATCCGACGGCACTGCCGCATAATAGGGAGGGAAGGAGATGAATCAGCACGCACACACGCGCCGCCTTCCCGCCTGGCTCCCTTCTTCGAGCACACCCTCCCGGGAGATGGGGGGATTCGTCTCCCCAAACAAGCCTAAGGAGAAGCGCCATCGCGGTGGCATGGGTTGTTGTTTGCCTGTCTATCGTTCACCTACTTCATTATGAGCAATCACCTTTGCCAGCTTCTTCCCAACCCTTTCCTCAAGAATGTCGCGAGGCGGACAGAGCGAAGGGGGCGCGGACAAAACACAGAATAGGCTTCGATGTCACTCACGGCCGCAACAGAAGCACCGGCGTTCGCGTCGTCAACCATCTCCCTCTGTAGCGCTTATCACAAAAATCGCTGGCGCCCCCTACCCCCCCTTCGCCTGTGTGCGCATGTGAGGGAGTGCGTTGCGTGGATGCATGCCGCAACCGCAGCACACGGAAGTAGCACACAGGCGAAGGGGGGAAAGAGACGCAAAAGCCTTCCGCAATGCCAACCCGAAAAAGATGAGAGAAGCGTCCAAAATGCGGAGAGGCGAGGCAGAGAGAAGGAGGCTTTTGGGTGGAGAGCGGGGAGGTGCAGGAATGCAGGAAGATCGTGCGCGAGCGGCATGGTCAGACGCCACCTTCCCACTCGAGCAATACACAAACAAAAGAGAGACGAAGGATGCACATATCCATACGTCGCCACACACACACAGTCCCAGACACACATGCATGCATATGCATATATATATATATGTACAGAGAGAGGCAGAGAGGGGGAGCAAAAAAAGGGGGGAGTAGGAGGCATATTCCGCTTCTTAATGTATGCAACACCACAGCCACGCAACACAGGCACACACACTCATCATTACATGACGACCAACAACTGGTACGAAGAGGCGCTCCTACAAGGCACACATCAAGCGTGTACTAGTAGTAGAGGTTGCTGTAGCAGTTGTAGTGGTTCAAGTACGCAGGTGAAACGAACTTCTTGCTATAGTACTCCTGCGAGGTCACATTGATGAGCTGCAGCAGGCGTTCAATGTGCGTCTTGATCACCTGCCCGTCCCCGTCGGGCAGCAGTGTAAAGTCGAGCCCGACGTACACCGGGAACTCCTGCTCCTCCACCTTCTTCCAATTCACGTGCACCACCTCCTCGTCATCCTCCTCCACCCCCTTAGCGCCGCCGCCGCCGAGCATCGCGTTGACATTTCCGACGTGCACGCCAGACACGTTGTGAAAGCGGCGCCACCGGTTCTTGAAGTAGGCAATCTTCTTCATGAGGTCGCCCGTTTCCAGGAACTTGATGGCGAGCAGTACGCATGCCGCCATGATCTCCTTGCGGTTGTGCTTGCCCACCATGCCCTGCACCACGAGTCGCTCAAAGTACCAGTACGCATACGCCGTGGTGGTCAGGTCCAACAGGGAGTTGTCCTCTAGCGCGTAGACCAGCAACTCGTGCTTGATCTTGCGGAGGTGCGTCAGTTTGATATCACGAACCTCGAGCTCGGGGTGCTGAATATAGAAGTTGTGGTTGAGGTCCTTCTTGAGGATCTTCTTGTCCACAAATGAGATCATCGAGACGCGGTAGGAGGGGAGAGAGATCATCTTGCGGCGGCGCTCGCCACCGGTGATGTTGCCCGTGTCGAGGAAGTACGCGTTCGAGAAGGCAGGGTTGTTGCGGCACTGTTGCCGCGCGAGGACCTTACGGTAGCTTCGAATATCGCCCTCGCCGCTGATGATGCCTCCTCTGCCGCGGTTGTGATGGCGGCGGCGGTGGCGCGCGTTGGAGGAGCTGCGTGAGCTGCTGCGACTGCTCCGACTGCTGCCGCGGCTGTGTCGACTGGAGCCGCGGCTGCTGCCGTAAGAAGAGGAGGAGTGGCTTTGGGTACGGTTGCTGCTGCCACGACGGCTGTGGGTGCTGCCGTCGGAGCGCGTCTTTGAGGAGGATGACGAGTACAACGAGTGCGTTCTGAGGCCCGAGTCTGAAGAGCTAGAGCTAACGACCACGCTCGTCATCTCGGCCACGTGCCGGCGGTCCGCGTAATTACCAGCGAGGTATTGGCCGTTCACCACAAAATCTTGATACTCGCCATCGGCGTCGTTGAGGTCCCGTGAGTGCGAAAGGAAGGACGACGAAGACGAGGACGAGGACGAGGACGAGGACGAGCGCTTTTTGGAGGATGAGCTGGACCTGCTGCTACTCGCGTTGGACTCCCCGCGGTACGGCTGAATCACTTGGTCCTCCTTCCACAGCGACGTCACGCGTGGTTCGAACTTTGTCAAGATGGTGCAGAGCGACATCGGCGTGGCAGCCGACTGCGCCCACCACTGCCGTTGCCACCGCTTCTTGCTTCGCGTGCGGCGACGACGCGAGCTATCGTCAGAGGACGACGACGACGAGGAGGACAAAGACAAAGACCGCACGAGAGTGTGACTCGTGCTGGACAGGTGCTGCGGTGTTCCACTCCACTCCGTCTCGAGGGCGCCAGGAACCGAACCTCTGCCATATGCGGGCAGTGACCCTTTTCCCACAGCGACCCCGTCGCCGCCGCCTGGGCCGCACTTGGGGCTCCGCTTCCCGCGGCTCTGCCGCGATCCAGAAGAGCGGCTGCTCGAAGAGGACGAAGACGACGACGAGGACGAGCGGCGCTGCTGAACATCACCGTAGATCCACCGCAGCCGCACCCGCTGGCCCTCCCTTTTCACAAGCTCGTGGACCTGCAGTGGCGGCTTGCCCCCGCTATTGCAGCTGATGCGGTGCCGGTGCCCCTGCGACGGCAGCAGATTCGACTCCCCGCCAGCGCCGGTGACACCACCGTTTAACGTGGTGCCGGAAATGTCACCACCAGCGGTGGTGAGGCCACCGTTCGCAGCGGATGCCCCGGCATCCTGCCTAGCGCCACTAGCACCCGTGCCAAGGCCGCCGGCCGCAGTAGCGCCACTGGTGTTCATCGGCGAGGCCGCACTGCGCTGAATCTCACTGCGGCTGCGGCTGGAGGAAGAGGAGCTGCTGCTGCTGCTGCTGTTGTGACGACGATGCCGCTTGGTAGGCTTCATGCTAGTGCCGAGCGACTTGAGGAAGTTCTCCTGCCGCCGGTATCGAAGAGAAAAGTCGGCGGCGAAGGGTTGGCGGCGTCGGTGCTGGAACTGCTGCGGCGTGAGCTGAGAGACAGCCTTGCCGACTGGCGCACGAGGGATTGTGCTAGAGAAATGAGGGTGATCGGAGGCAACGGCATCTGTAGCCACTATGGCGTCGGGATCGCTGCTGCTTGTGGTGTTAGCGACCGCTGGTGCAGACGTACTTTGTGTGGCGGCGCTAGCAAGGCCGCCGACGTGCGTGTTAGCGGGCGCTTCAAAAGCACTGGAGCTCGGAACGCGTATCGTGAAATTGCGCAGAGTATCGCACCCATCGGCACCGGTGCCCAGCGCACGCGACATTCCATCCAGCACTGCTCTTTCCTCCTCCGTCTCGGCGTTGTTGAAACTGCCGCCAAGGCTGTCGGGATCGGAGCTGGAGCTGCCGCCGCTGCCGTCCTTGGTGATGGATCGAGCGGCACCGCGCAGAGGGTGGGGATGCAGCTCTGTCGGGTCGATGGCGCTGAGGAACGCAGTTGCCCGCTGCACACCCGACACCTTTGCCACCAAGCGCGGCTTCACCCCGCTGCCGCTACCTAAACCGCTGTTGCCGCCCTTCGAGATCATGCAAGCGGAGGAAGGCGAAGCGGGTTGTGGAGGTTGGGCATGAGAGCCGCTGCGGACGATGCCGTCAAGTGCTTTCCTGCCCTCGGCTGCACTCAGGACCTGTCCTGCCAATGCGCCATCATGCAGGGTAGGAGCCGACAACGGAGGAGCAAGTTGCACCGGTGCAAGCGACGGCGCAGCCTTTCTGTATGGCTGACCGGCTAACGTGTTTACATTGGCGATGTGATGAGGCAGGTGGGTGTCCGCACTGGCAGTGCGGGCGTCGTGCGGACGAAGAGGAGTGCTGGTACGCGACGCCACCTTTGAAGAAACAAGACCGGAGGGAAGGGCGAATGCGTCGACGACGTTGCCGCAGGCGGGGGCAAGTCCGCGTGAAGAAAGTCAGACTCTCCGGTGCACCGCAAACAGCTAGCGAAGCCGAAGATGACTGTGATTGCCCAATAGGTGTAGACCGGAAAGAGGAAAGAGGGAGGATGGGGACGGAGCACGCAAGAGAAGCGATGTCAGCACGGCCACAGAGAAGTTCGAAGATATGCGTATATCTTAAAAATACAAAACAAAAATGGAGTCGCGTGGCAAGCAGAGCGACAGGGGAAAAAGGTGTGCGAGGGAATGAGCAAGTGTGGCAGGAGGAGGAGGAGGAGGAGGAGGGAGGAGAATGCGCAGCAACACCGCGCAATGATCCCCGAAGCACACAGAAAGACACACGACTCCTGTTTATGGAAGGCTACAGCACGATGGTGAGTACGCTTGGCGTGTATCCGCGTGTGCCTATGATTGGTGTCGTCGTTTAGCGTGACGTCAGCAGCAGCAGAGAGGGCGAAGCAATAATAGAAAGAGTGAGTGAAGGTAGCACAAGAGGGTACAGAGATGGCTGGGGGGCGGAGGGGGTTGTGGGCCCACGAAATGGTAATGGCAAGCTTCGCCTTGGGCGACGGCTGCTTGCGAAACGAAGACTGTTGACGTTCATCGTCGATGATGCGCGCACATTGAGGCGCCAAAGGGAAAAGTGCGAATGTGCGCATGAATAGAAGAGGCACGGGCAAGTCGACGACAGCGACAAGGCGTTTATGAGTGTGTGTTGTGTTCGTGTTTGTGGCACCGAACAGAGCAGAAGAGAGATGAGGGGAGCAGAAGCGGTTGGGGGGTTAGAAAGCAAAGAGCAAAAAAGAAGAGACGCACAAGCGAGAAGGAAGACCTAATTCGTCTCCATCCCCCACAACCTCATCCTCGATCAGATCGCAGTCCACACTCGCACTGCACCGCACCTCCAGCCACCACAAAGACAGTGCAGAGGGCGGAGGGATGAGGAAAAGGAGAGGGTAACGAGACATGGCGTGCGGCCCCGCAGTTTTGTCCAGTGCAACCGGCTGTCATTAGCGTGAGTGAGCGTGTCTTTGTGTGTGTGTGTGTGTATGCTTCACGTGCTTGTCTAGTCGATTGTGCATGCACTGATTCACACACACACACCCACGAGTGATGAGCGTAGTAGAGATGATGCAGCACCACAGCAGCAGCCACCCTTGGCCACACCCACACACCTCGCAGGCACCGCAACAGCGCTCACCAAGCAGCAGATAACGAAAGAGCGAA
This sequence comes from Leishmania donovani, assembly GCF_000227135.1. Lineage (NCBI taxonomy): Eukaryota > Euglenozoa > Kinetoplastea > Trypanosomatida > Trypanosomatidae > Leishmania > Leishmania donovani. The sequence continues at coordinate 883,942 of NC_018255.1, read as the reverse complement.
AAACAGACGCCGCTCATACACACACACACAGAAAGAGAGAGACGCTCAAAGAGAGACGAAATTACCCTGTTCGCCGCTGCCGATCAGCCATGCGCGGCGTTCCACACGTTCACTCCTCTCTATGTCGCTCCGTGGTGCGTCAGACGTAGTGATAGTGATGGTGCACTCGCTTCATGAGAGGGATCAGCTCTTCGCCGCGGAAACGCCCCAAACCGCCGGACGCGGCCTTCACCTCGCTGTAGTACTCGACACCGTCGGTCGGGCACGCGGACAGCGCACCCTCAGATGTCGTCCGCTTCACTGCCACCGAAACCGGCACCGGCTCGCAGCAGTGGTCACCGATTCCCAGCGGAGTGGAATGATCCGCGATGACGGCCATGGTGGCCCCCGCAGGCAGCTCCCTCCACAGCGCCTCCATTGCCAGCCCAGACCGCCGAAGCATCTCCAGCTTGAGCTGCAGGCTCTTGTCGTGCCCGGCGTTGTCGACGCCCTTGACGTGCACCACCACGAAGTTGTAGTGCGGATCGATTATGCGTCCCGCCTGTAGCGCTGTCGTAGCCTTCGACTGCACGGCAGCAGTCACCGCGGCCTCGTGGGATGGCGGGCACTGGATTCGAAGCGCGTGCAGCACGGCCCTCACCTTGACCATGAGATTCGAGTGATAATCACCTGTGGCGCCACGGAGAGACTCTTGCCCGGTAGGGTCGCATGCGCGGCACACCTCACCGCGCAGCCCGCAGCAGATGCCCAGGCCTTTGATAATGCAGGTCGGCGCTAGGATCAGCCCGTGAAGGCCGTGGCGCACCGCGAACGTCGGCACCCACCCCTTCTTGGCAGCGCCGCGGAACAGGAGGAGATTGGCCAAGTTCTTACGCGCCATGGTCTCTGATCCGCCCCCACCTGATCCATTCGCGAGTCTCGCAGCGACGGCGCGGTTGTGTTGGCGCCTAGCTTCGTTCACCGGGTGCGCCTTGAGTCTGCGCGTCAAGGCAGCTGAGGCAGCCTCCACAAGCCGGCACGTGTAGACGGCGGCGGGGTACTCGGGATGACCCTTTCCCACCGTCGGCTTGCAGTGCAGAAGCAGTCGCCCGTCCATGAGTGGATCTGTACCGGTGATCTTGTCCGACAGCATGCCGAGCAACTCCGTCGACCCGTCCGCGCGCATGACTCGCCGTGCCCCGCTTAGCGCTACCCCACAGCGGTGCTCCGTAGCGTACTGCATCTTGATTATGTGGGGGTAGTCGAACGGGATGCCATGCAGATCAGCAGCCACCGTCGTGCCGTTGAGGTCGTTGCAGAGCACCGGGCCCTCGACCGTGAAGTCGCGGTCACACCGGCGGTGGGTGACATACTGGCCTGCCGAAGATGTCGACGACAAGGCCGTCGCCTCCATCGCGGGGTCTTCGTCGCCACACAGCTCCTCCGTTCGGTCTGCGAAAGTAGAGAAGTTGCACTTGAAAGCGACGTCTTCCTCCTCCAGCTCCAGCCCAGCTCCCAGTGCCTCGTAGGCGCCACGGCCACGGTAGTACATGGTAGGGGGGTACCCGAATATGCTGAGGTGGGCTGTGTCACTGCCGCAGCTCTTGCCAGCCATGTAGGGATCCATGAGGCCGCTAACGCCGTGCCGGCTCACAACATTAATGCCAGGGGTAACATACTCGTTGAGCGTCTCGCGCAACGCAGCATTGGCACTGTCTGCGAGCACCCCCTCCATCACACTCAACGATTGTGCTGTAGGAGGCTCGGTGGCAGGAGAAGGCGCACACTGCGACACAGCCGGCACGCCCGCCACCACCTCCAGCGGTGTGCGCCCGCCCAGCTCGCAGTACGTATTGTCGCCGATACCGTCGATGATGAAGAGAATCATCGGTTTGGGAAAGAGTGGGGCACCGTAGCACGGAATGGGCGGCGGCGTGGCACCCGTGTGCTCCTCATCTGGCTGAGCCACACGGGCCTTGGCGGCGGCAGCGTGGTAGGCAATGGTAGAGGGCGGCCAGTGCGCCTCAGGGAGCGCATTCAGCTCCGTCTGCATGGCCCTTGCCTTGGCATAGTTCCCGTCCGCCATGAGATGCGCCGGCACGCCCCCGTTGAAGCGGTCGCCATAGAGGCGCAACATGCTGGCAGCTGAGAACTTGGAAATGAGACGGGAGCTGCTGCGGGGGGTCGGTGATGACCAGTCGTCCGGGTACCCCTTCGCGCGGAAGTACAAGGCAGCCACCACGGTCACCGCCTCTCCGTCCACTGCCGCCGGCCACTTGAGGGACGCCGCGGTGGTTCCGCCGCGGGCCCGAAATGACGCGCTTGGAGCCTCGCACACCTCCACCACCGTGGGCACAGACACATGCGTCCCGCCGGAGATGTCCTCCAGTACATCAAGCCACGCCTTCATCTTCGCCGAGACGGAAAAGACTTCACCCTCGACCTGTGCACATCCCGGCACGTTACAGTCAGGGAAGTCCAGCACACATGGCAAGCACCAGGGGTGGTCAGGGAGAAGGTTCACGAAGAAGGGGTAACGACTAACGGTGCGAGCACGGGCCACGAAGACGGCCTCAGCCTCATCGGCCAGCCAGTACGGGTAGTTGTTCTCGCCACGCTGCAGCGTCCCGCATACAAATATGAGGTACCATACCGTGCTCATGATGATGTCTTTTGAATTCCATGGGCAACCGAAGCTTCTCTACACCAGCACGCTTGCGAAGTCCTCGACGGGAAGAGGCGCGTACGTTCTTCGCTGCTTCGCGCGTTTTGCGAATGCGCTCTCCCGACAGCGTCGCACGAAGGACGTAACACCTCCGCTGCCACCTTCCTGAATCCAGTGGATTCGAGGAGAGGTGTGACGACCCGGCGAAAAAGACAAACAAAACGAAACAGAGCACTCTTCGCCAGCGGTGAGGTGCTGTGGTGGCGATTAACGTAGTTGTGGGTGAGAAGACGGTAACCGAAAAACGACAAGATGGTGGGGGGGTTGTGGTTGTGTTTGTGTAAAGGAGGCTGAGCCTCTCTTGCCCGCTCGTGCTCTCCTCTACGAGCACGTGTTCTCTGAAGTGCAAAGAGCACGCCAGAAAGGAGCAGTCAGCGTGAGGAAAACGAAAAGAAGCGGTAAGGACAACCAGAGGGGCATGACCAGTGGGGTAAGCGGAGGGGGGAGAGATGGAGGGAAACATACATGATGTGCATCGCCCTAGCAGCCTTGGCCATCTCTCCAACTCCTCCTCGTCCCGTCTCTACCCTTTCACACATGCGCCAACGCATAGCAGCGCTAGAGAGTCCACAGAGGAGACAGATTACAGAGTTTTGAACCGGTGCGGCTTAAGCATGCAATCCACCTACCCCCTCCCCCTCCCCCTTTTCAGTCCTCCAAGAAGGGAGAGGGAGAGAGGAAGAGACGCAGACGGCGAGAAGAAGCGCTTGCGCCTGTGTCTCTGTGCGTGTGCGGACACAAAGCCGTAGCATCTGCCAGGTTTCCCTCCTCGCCTCTGACTCTGGGGTCTGTGCTGTATGGTTAGTCTACGTTGTTTTCTTTTTGGTGCCCTCTCGCTCCATGTGCTTGGTTCATTGGATCAAAAAGGGAAAGGGGTTGGTTCTCCGTTTTCTGGAGGGAGCGACGACGATGACGGATTGTTAAACAGGGGCAGGGTAGAGACGGTGGCTGGCCTGAGAAGAGAACCGAAACCGAACAGGTGAAGATATATATATAAGCACAAGGCAATTGGGTGAGGGGGAGAGCAAATCTCTCTCCCCCTCTCTCAGGGAAAAAGGGCGTGTGGCTGGGGGGAGGCAGGCGCACCCCCACACACACGAGTATCCTCGAGCATGGAGAGACACAAAAACAAAGAAAGAGACCAAGATCACACTGAACACACGAAGACGGAGCTCGAAGACGTGCATGGATACAAAGAAGAGAGACGAGAAGATACGGCGCACGCTCGATTCGCTTGATGATATCTGGAAGAGAGGAAGAGATACGCATACATACATATGTACGTACACGCGCACAGGCCACATGCAAAGCCCTCCCCGCCCCCCCAACCCCCACCCCCAATGGAACTCCTGCAGAATCCATGGCTCCCTTTTCTCCCTCGTAGCTTCGGCGCACACATATGGCCTGCATGAAAGCAAGAGAGGGTGGAGAAGGGAAGAGCAGGGAGAGAGAAAGAGAAGCCACGAAGCAAAAAAAAAAAACCAAAGAGAGTGCATCTCGATAGCGCACTCACGCGTATTCGGGAATGTGTATGTGTGGTGGGAGAGACAGACAAGGTCACAGAGAAGAGAAAGATACAGCCAGCGTAGGAAAGACAGAGGAGGAGGGCGAGCGAGAGAGGGAAAGACAAGAGCTTGCTACAGCAAAAAAAAACGGAAAATAAAGGCAATGTCCTGAGGCAACGCACAGGACGACTAAAGACGAGAGAAGGGAGAGAGACCAGGTGTGGAACACCAAACACAGAGGGGGAATGGGTGAAAGAAAGAGGCCCAAGGAATACATGTACAGAGACACGCACAACGAGAGCGACAGCACACACTTTCTATCGGGATCCGCCTAGCCGTCCACACACACACACACAAGTACAGAGATAGAGAGAGACGCAGCATCACATCACAGACATCACTCAGCTACAATGAGAACACACAGCGCCGCACCGTGAAAAGACCCCTCCCTCATCCATGAAAAAGCAGCAACCGGCCACAAATACGACCTACAGCACACGCTAGAGGGTACCGTCACCACAGATCGAGAGTCCGGCGTGCATGCGCGGAAGAGGACACAGTCACCCATCAGCTAGCGTACAAGTCATGAAAAAGAGGTCATCCATGAAGCCGAAAGCGTATTCACGGCAATACAGAAGAAGGGAAAGAGAGCAGGTTGGGGAAGAGGGAAAAAGGAAGATGGCGTGCAAGGCAGCCAACGCTAGGCGATGCCGTTAATGACGAAAAAAGAGCAATGCCCCGGTGCCAAGAGAGGCACGCTCTCACACACACACACGCCTCATCACGCTAAAAGGGAAAAACAAGGCGAGCATAGCGGAGGAAGCAAGGAGAAAAAAAAAGGAAAAGGAAGGACAAGGTCACACAATATCATCGCCACCATTAGGCACATCTACAGAGTCTACATGGCTTCGTGCAATGGCCAGAGAAGGAGGGGGAGGAGGGTGCAATGCTGACATCAAGCACAAACACGCGCGCACAGAGATGCAAAGGCAGTAGTGGCGAAGTGGGCAAAGGAAGAAAAAGGACGAAAAAAAAAAAGCAGAACGGAATGTGTAATTGTGTGTGCTTATATGTCTGTGTATATATATATATATATATGTGTGTGTGTGTGTGTGCAACGGATAACGCAGAGAGAGAAAGTGCTGAGCAGCCCTGGGAAAAGTCCCCAGCACGCACGGGGAGGAGCAGATCACCCCTTCCCTCCTGCCGCGCACGCGCGTATGACGGAGTTTGGTTCGTTCAATGTCGTCTACGCAAGTCCGAGGGCCACGGCAGTTGCCTTTTCCTGCTCTTCCCTCATCTGTCTTGCCTTCTCCCGCTCTCGCTCGTACTCCTCCTCGTCAACGATGTCGTAGTTCTTCTCTAGCTGCTCCATCACCCTTTTGCGCTTCGCCTCTAGCTCCTTCTCCTCCTCTTCCTTCTGCTTCCTGCGCTGCTCCTCCAGGCGCTCTCGCTCCGCAGCAGCAGTCCTCCTTTTTTCCTTTAGAATCTGCTCCTTTTTCGAGTCCTTCTTGCCTTTCGTGCGAAGCTCCTCGATCTTCTTGCGCTGCGCCTCCTGCTCCTTTTCCCGCCACTTCTGCAGCTCCGCCTGCTCTTCCTTCCGCTGGCGCTTGATCTCCTCCGCCTCCTTGCTGTCCCTCTCCTTCAGTTTCTCCTTCTTCCTCTGGGCCTCCTCACGCTGCTTGCGCACCATCTCGATGCGCTGCTTCTCCTCCTTCTCGCGCTGGCGCTGCAGCTCCTCCAACTCCCCCTTCCTCTGCCGGCGCGTCGCAGCGAACTCGCCCTCGACCTCCTCGGCCTTCTTCTCGGCCCTCTTCTGTGCCTCCTTCTCCTCCGCGACGCGACGCTGGCGGACCTCCTCCTGCTCCCTCTCGTGCTCCTCCTGCAGCTCCTTCAGCTTCTGCCTCTCTGCTTCGATCTCAGCCTTGCGGCGCTTGATCTCATCCTCGCGCTGCTTCTGGATCTCCTCCCGCTTCTTTTGGGCCTCCTCACGCTGCTTGCGCACCATCTCGATGCGCTGCTTCTCCTCCTCCTCGCGCTGACGCTGCAGCTCCTCCCTCTGCTTCCGCTCCTCCTCTACGTCCTTCTGAATACGCACATCCTTATGATCTCGCTTCTTGCGGCTCTCGGCCTCGGCCTCACGAATCCGCTTCGCCTTCTCCTTTGCTGCTCGAGCCTCTGCCTCGCGAGCCTTCGCGATTTCGTCCGCAAGCTTTTTGTCCTCCTCCTTGCACTTTTTGGCCGCCTCTACAGTCGCCACGCTCCTGCTCTTCCGCAAGAGACGCTTCTTGGCGTTCGGGATCCCTGGCAGCACTTTGCCGTTACCAGCACTGCTGGAGTGAAAGTTGTTCGTCGCAGATTCCTCCTGCTGAGAGGCGTTCGCTAGCGGGGCAACACTATCGGCAGGTGCGGGGTCGACATGCTGTTCAGCTACGTCGGACGGTGCAGCGCTCATGGTGGAAAAATAAAAGAGCTATATCGGCAGGTGTGCGTGTGTGGTGTAGATCAAGTATCTGAGGGGTCGCGATGTAGAGGGGAAGGGACGGCTCGAGCCGAGAGCTGGCAAAATAGGAAAAGAGAAAAAAAGGACGAGGGAGGGAGTTGCAGTGAGATGGGAGCCGACGTGATCAACAAGGGAGAGCGCGTTTGCTTGAATAAAGCTACGAGAGCGTGTCTCCTCTTCACTGTAACAAGAAAAGGGGGAGAGGTGTGGTGGGGCGGACGTGGACGCAAAGAAAAACAAAAGAAAAACGAGGGGTCACACGAGTAGGGAGGAGAGGTGTGTGACAGTGGTAGGTAGGACGGATGAGAGCAATCAAGGGCTCGAAAAAAAAAAACGACAACACGAGCGCAGCGGCACAGTACAGAACGCAGATGAAAACAAAGGAAAAAACTCGTTTTGGAGGGAAGAAGGAAAGGCGGTTGGTTTGTTTGCCTTTTGTGTGGATGCGCGTGGGCACACACGTGCCCAGTCAGAGGTGCCGCCTTTGCTTGTTCTTCTTACTTTGAGCTGAAGAGCGTACGCGCGCGCGTTTGCCTTGTGTGTGCGTGTGTATATGCGTGTGTATATGTGTGTGTATGTGTGCCGTGTGACTGTGCGTGGCACGTAGGACTAGATAGCCACGTTCGCAGATCACACAGTGATGCGTTCCGTGGGCTCGTCTTCCACGATAAAAGATCGGCGAGAGAAACCAAACGAAAAAAAAAGGTGACAACGACAAAGAAAAAAGGGGAGGGGGGAGAGACAGCGCGCGTGGGATACGATCGCTCTGCTGCTTTCGCGAATACGTTGATGCGTTCGTTGGTGGTCGATCAGGGGGAGGGAGAGGTCTCCGGAGAACGGACGTACGTGGATGAATGCAGTGTGTGGATTTGTCGACGCGTATTTGAGAGACTGAAGTGAAGTTTATCAAGTAGTACTTCTTCTTTGGGGGAGGAGGGTATGTTTCGCTATTGTTGGTGTTTTTCTTGGTGTACAATGGGGTTGGGAGACGCAAGACTGCAGTTGCACTCGGACAGCAGAGGCAATTCATGGCAATGATAGCAGTTGTGAGCGTCCGTGGGCAAAGGAAGTGGGGCAAGAGAAGCCATGAGAAGGAGAGGGAGAGACGAGATCGTGAAACGTTCATGCAGCCAAAAGGAAGTGAAAAGGTCGCGGGAGAGAAAAAAAAAGGTCGTTAAATCAGATGACAACAACAGCAGACAACCGCATGCACGGAGTTGCATACTGCGACTCGCTGAAAAGCGTGCACCACCGTCGAAAGCGCTCAGACCCACCACTTCAAGCAGCGTCGCGCGTCCGTGATTCACTCCCACTCAAACTCACCCATTCCCTCACCCTATCAGCGCAATGCGACGAGGAGAGCACCTGTGGGAGAGTGCGCATGTCCATGAGCGGCATGAGCGTGTCTGTAGATCTGTGACACAACGGCACACGCGGCGAGGGTTCTCGAACGTGGAAGAGGTGGCGCACGTCAAACAGCATCGTTGTAAGTGACTACAATGCCGGTGCATTCCCAATCCCTACCACATTTTGCTGGGTGAATCGCGCGTTGCCTTGCTACGCCCGCTGCGCTGCACGACGCGCTTCTTTTTTCTTTTTGGAGGGAAAATACCGAAAATGATGCTGCCCTTTGAAATCGTCCACGCATGGGCGCCGCAGGCCGTCCCGTCAGAGGTGACGTAGAATAAGCGATCGAAGACGGACAGTGGGCACAGAGGAAAGGAGAGAGGGAGTGCCGAGAAAAAAGGAGGAGTCGCCCTCAGCCTTTGCACCTTCCCTGGCCCCCACCCCCGGTGCGCCAACAAATCTGTTTATCCATTTGATGTCTAGTCTCGCTGATCACCGAGCACACACGCGTACGCATATACACACGCACACACGTGGACAGACACAAGGCGATGGCAGTAACAACGAAAAGGAAAATACTGGCAGAGGAACTCGCGGAGGTGGTGAGCTCGTCCCTTGTTCGCGTAGATGACTCAAGATGAGCGCCATGGCGAGATGGCGCTCACCGAAAGCGGAAAGGCAAAGGGAGGGAGAGACGCACCCGGACACATGAATGCCAGTGCAAGCGTGAAGCAGGTGTATCTGCACACATGTTGCTTTTACAGCGCGCACAGACTAGCCCGGCCGCTCTCTCCTCCCATGCTGGCCTCACCATCCCACATCCACTGCGCCTCATCTTTGCGGAAGAAGACTCGGCTCTTTCCCTCTCACCATCCAGGCGCTTAGCGCAGCTTGGTGAAGCCGATGTGCTCGGCGTTTTCACGGAAGCACTGACGGCACACGTTCAGCTCGTACTTGCGGATCAGCGCCTTCTGGTTGGAGCAGATGACGCAGCAGCGGGCACCCTTGCCCATGCCGATCTTCTGGCGAGAACGCCACTGGTCGAGATGGCCCATGTTTGACGGAAAATGCGGGGAAGACGAGAACAGAAAGCAAAAACTTTTGTGGAGTAGTTCGTTGCATCGGCGTGTATGGATGCGGTGATGCACACACGTGGATGTGTGTGTGTGTGTGTGTGTGTATGTATGCGTGTGTGTGCGAGGATGATATGCACGTGTGCATAAGGTCACCCAAAAGAGCACGAAGGAGGTGGAGAAGGACGCAAAAAAAAAAGAAGTGTGTAAGACAGTCAGATTCCATCGCACGTGCAAGACGCAAGCAGAGACAGCCCCGTGCTAGTGACAGCGGTGCTCTCACAGCAGTGAGCACCGCGGGCGACGAAAAAGGGGGAAGAGGAAAGTGACAGCCTGAAGATGATCGTTTCGCTGTTTCCAACGCACGCCCTCCCATCTTTCCCTCATCCCTCCGGGGCTCCTCCCCACAAACGCTTACCCCTCGCATCACAGCACGGGAAAAACGGTGGCGTCGGAAAACAAGGGCACACGGTGTCCACGTGCACAAAGAGGGAAGTAATCATCCGCTGATGCCTCCTTTTCCTTTTTTTATGTGGTGAGGGTGGATGGCAGTTGTGCGCTTGTAATGATGGGCCGCGATATACAGCTGTACATATTCTCCCTCCGCGTTGTCGTGTGCGAGCGCGTTCGCGGGAGAGAGGAGGGGTGTGCGAGATGGCAAGAGAGAGCTCATACACACACACACACATCAGCTGAAACGGTCCTCCTCACCCCCCCCCCTCTTTCCAGGTTATCTCCCTGTCGCGCTTTAATGGTCGTTTAAAGAGAAAAATACGTTACCGGCTGCATAACGGCGAAGATGGGCGAAGGAAACGCAATCTTTCTGCCCACTCCCTGTCTTCTGGGGATGAGGTCCGCTTTAGCCCCGCTCCGCCCTCGCCTCTTCGCGAATTCCATGCAGCCGGCAAAAAGGAAGGGAGGTGTGAGCGGTGTGGAGTGTGTGGAGTGTGTGCGTGATGCAAGAGGTCGGGGTGGAAAAGACAGAGAAGAGCGACTGCCGCTGTCGACTTGCGCGCCCGCACAAGACGACAAAGAGAAGCTGGGCGACAGCAACGCAGAGGAGGCGAAGTCGACGGCGACGCCACCCTCGCGGATCGGGGGGGGGGGGGATTATGAAAAGAGCATCGGCGGGCAACGGAAAGCGAGTTGATTTTCCAGCGTGCCAGACATCGATGCTCCGTTTTTCTTCTTCGCTGCTCTCACCACAGCCCAACTCGACACAGTCCCCTGCCCCATCCGCCTCTCTTCGCAGCTTTACGCAAAGTCGTCCAGTAGGCCAAGCAGCAGGCTGCGCGTTGCGATGTGCGTCTTGCTGCCCTCACCCCGCCCGTCAAGAGGGCTGTAGTACTCCCACCAGCGGGACCCTCCGCGGATTGTCTCTATGACGTTCACTCGCAAGCTTGTGTAGAAGTCGCGCAGCCGCGCCTCTGTCAAGCCGCCGGCCGCGGCGCTGGTGCTGTCCAGAGCCTCTAAGTAGTGGGACTTAACGCCGTAGAGAAAAATTAGGTTGGCAGAGGGCCACACGTACCCCATCCACATGTTGTGGTGCGGCAGCCCCGACTCACGCGCGAGACGCACCGATGAGAATGACACGGACATCAGACCGTAGTCGCTCTCCAGCTCCCGCTGAGCCAGCGCGATGGTGCGTGCTGCCCTGGAGAGGTTTTGCCTTACCACGCCAAGCATCACAGGGTACAGATTTGCGTAGCCAAAGTAGGGAGTGTGCGTCCAGCTGCTGCACCCAATGCGGTCGCTGTAGCGCATCTCCGCGGCATCCCAATGAACAGCGTTCAGGTGAGCCTCCCAATCAAGAGAAACGCTCTCCGCTTCGTGCAAGAACTCGGTCTCGATGCGACTGATCAATGTGCTCAGCAGCGCAACCCATGAAAAAGCGTCCACGTGCGCCTCGCGGTGGTGCTCGCCGGCGCAGATGGGCCGCGGATAATCCTCCATGCCGCTCGTGGGCAGTCGATGCCCATCCCGCCCACGCCAGCGGTACACCAGCAGGCTCTCCGGCTGGTCCTCCGCCGGCCGAAGCGGCCACTCCTCCAGAGGCTTGCGAGAGCGACACTGTCGGGCCAGCTCGTCCGTGGCGCCTCCGCACTGTGTGTGGTGCCACCACTTGCGCCAGCGCTTCAGTGCGGGCAGAATGACGCGCAGAAATGCCTCGTCGGCGGCCCTTTCGCGCTCCAAGTACTCTGGGGTGTTGCGTGGCTTTCGGTGATTCGCCGTGGCGAGCCGTGCCGACTTGCGACTCATCTCCTTCAGCAACCCATGCAGGCCCAAGAGCAGCGTTGGTGGGGAGGCCAAGGTGGGATGCTCGTAGCGCAGCGCTTGTGGGGTGAAGGAGCGCGTCTCAGCGCCGAAGACAGCGCGGTTGGGGACGAAGCCCGTCTCTGCGTCCTGCGCACCGAGCAGCCATGAGGCAAGAATGTCCTTCACCACCTCCTTGTTCCACCTTGTGAGAAACAAGAGCGGCAGACCTGTCAATGACGGCTGGCCAAACGCCTCGTCTGTGCGCGAGCCGACCACAGCGATCGCGCTGACTCGCTGCCGCGACGCTTGCAGCTTCGCGTCACCCCACATCGCCTCGGCCCGCCCTTGCTGGTCCCAGGCATCGTCCATGTCGGCACCTACATGCAAGTAGTGCCCGCTAGTGAAGGTCAGTGAGCCGAGCATCTCTGCCAATGTAACGGTGGCAATGCGCTCGTAGAGGTCCTTGCTGCTGTTGAACACCCTCAGAAATGGGCGGAAAATCTTGGCGGAGTGCAGACTGATCGCCTTCGACCGCCACCGAAGCGCGTTGGTCAGCTGGCAAGTGCTGAGCGCCTCGTAGCGTGGGACAAGGTTGCCGATCCTGTTCGTCGTTGACGCCCCTGGCGCCTCATCGCCTCGGGCATGGTCAGCAGGGCTTAAGGACAGCTCGAGGCGGAAGCTGGAGTCGTACGACTTGCGCAAAATCATGACGTTGTGCGACGTCCATGACGGCGGTGTCCGAAACGACTGCGGGTCCTTCGCCTGGATGTACGTGAAAGCAGATTCGGGCAGCCGCCGAAGATCCAGCTGTTGCTGCTGAAGCTCCCCAACGTGAACGCCGCCGCCGATGCCTCTGCCACCTGCTGCAGCGCGCTCTGCCGGCGTGGTGCCGACTGCGTCCACCGCCTTGCGCTGGAAGGCCGCCTCGACGTCGGTGTGAAGGCCATACACGTGCCATGGGGCGGTATCGTGGAGAGGGCTGTGGTCATCATGGACCCGGAGCGTGAAGTCGGTGTGCTCTGTCTTCCCCTCCGGCTGCATGCGGCTCTTGAGCACCGGGCTCCAGTCGCCGTCGTTGTGCTCGGTCGGCGCCTCCAGCTCGATGCGCTCCTGCGTGTCCGCGTGCGACATGTACACCACCATAACCAGTGGCGAGTCGCTTTCAACGCGGGCGTGGATGCGCACGTGCCAGGCATCCGCAAACGGACTCTTGAGCAGCTCGATCTCAAGAGAAACCTTGTTTCCTCGGTCCTCCACAACCTCCTTAGCGTAGTGCAACCCGTCGTTCACGACCCACTTCACCTGCATGACCTCCGCGTCAATGCCCTTCTTCTGCGTCGTGCGCGGGGCGCTCACCTTGTTATGCAGGTACGGCATCGTGTGGCGCAGCGGATGCGCCATGGCCGAGTCATACCACGCAATGCCCACAGTGACGGGCTTTAGAGAGCGGCTCTTGACCGCAAATATGCGGCTCGGCTCGTAGGTGCCCCACATCATTGTGCGGTTGTACTCTGTTGACGGGTAGAGCGGCGGCTCGTTGAAGTAGCGAGTGTAGCCGTCTTCCATAGCCCGCACGGTTGTGTCCGGCCAGAAGTACTTCTCCTGCAGACGGCAGCGCAGGTTTTGAAGCACAAAGAAGGGCGTGCAGTAGGCCACAATAAGAAGGGGAACGCCTAGGAACACAAGGATGAAGAGGAGGTAGCTAAGAGCACCGCGCTGCATGTCCTTGGCCTCACGCTTCTTGGCGCGCTGATACCGCTCCTGTGCCGTCTCCGCCGGCATGCTCAGCTCGGTGGCGGCCGTCTCCGCATCTTTCCTCAGCAAGGGACGACGGTCACGCATGGCGCGGCAAGTATCAGTGCTCTCCTTGTAGTGGACGAGTTGAACCATAAAAAGTGAAGCAGTGTACGCAGAGCAGAAGAGAAAAACGGGGTAAGGATGGTACCTGCGGTAGTGCTGGTGGAGTAGCAGTAGTACCAGTGATAGCGCCGAGAGCACAGTGGATTGTGGAGGCGAGAGAGGTGCGTTGCCTCGGAGATGATCAGCACTCCCCTCACTAATGCACTCTTCTGTCCCCTCGAACCAATGGTTTCGTTGCCTCTTGGCTGTCCTTGCTTCCTTCACCGCCTCCCCGCAATGCAGATAAGAGAGAAAGGCATTCGAAAAGACTGTCGCATGGGAGTATACGCGCATAGATGTGTGCGCATGTGTGTGTGTGTGTGTGTGTGTGTGTGCGCGCGCACAACAGAAAAGGATGCAGCCATTTGAGTTCATGCCATCCGTGTGCAGCGAAGGGTGTCAGTCAAATATGAGAGGAGGCGATGGAGAAAGTTCACAACAGAGAGTGTGTGCAAACTCGGAGGTCGCGCGTGTCAGGGAAGAAGGGAACCGCAAAGAGAGAAGTGTGTGGAAACAACTTCTTAGGAACACAACTCTGAAAGAAGAAAGCCGCTGCATGTCTGTATTGCAGTCCCGTCCCTCTAGCAGGCACCTCTGCACAAGGTCTTACGATGAACTCCAGGAAAAGACCAGACGCGTGTTGCTGCACGTGTCTGCGTCTGTCTGTGTATGTGTGTGTGTGTGTATGTCATTGTGAGTGTTGGTCGAGATAGTCACACGAGACACCAACGCCGGCCAGCGTGCACGAGTGCCGGCGCGCTGCGTCTTGCACGGAGGGAAGAAGCCACCTGCGAATGTACGCAAAGTTCCTGCGCATGAGCGTGGATGTGGTGACAGTCGCATCGGAGAGCGCGCACACGCACACATACGAGTGTCAACTACCTGTGCTCGAAAGGCAACTCAGTCATACTTGAGTATCCAGTGGAACGCGTAGCAGCTGTAGCTACCCCTCTCACAAATACAGAGCGCTGTCCCCTTCACCTGCCTCCCACCCCCTCCCCCACCTTCGACGGCTCAAGATCGAGTCCCTCATGCGTTTGTCCACGGCACTTCGTGAGGTGTGCCGAACAAGGAGGAGGCGTCACCGCCGGCAATAGGCGAGGGTAGATGTTGGCGTTGAAAGGACGCCTCCTCCTTGATACGACGCCAAATCGGAGGGGTGCTCGGCGTCTCTGCCTGTCGCGAGATGCCCACTGTGCTACCGTCTCCAAGGACGTGCCCCGACAGTACCGCTGAGACAGGAGAGGGTGGGGTGTGAAGCTGCCGTGCAGTCCTCAGCACGGCGGCCTCACCAGGCGAAGCGCGGTTGAGGTAGAGTGAGAGCCGTACTGGCCGTCGAGGAGACGGCGTCTGCACCTCTGCAGTGCTGCCAACGTCGCTCATCCGCGAAGACTCTGACTGAAGGTGCCGCACCGATGACAGTGCCGAAGGGGCGCCGCCGAAGGTAGTAGAGTGGAAAGAGAAAACGTCGGCGGCCGCCTCGCTGTAAATCTGCTGTGATAAATGGGTGCAGTGACGACTCGTCTCACGCCCTGGACGCGGAGTGGCGACGGAGGTACCAGAGGGAGAAGGGGTAGAGTCTCGCGGCACGGCAGCAGCCGTGATGGCAGGCCGCGGCTCTGCGGAGGAAAGAGAGGCAGCAGCGGTGTGCGTGCGTTGGTGCGACGACACCAAGCTGTCCGCGACGTTGCCGGGACGCACTGGAGAACATCTTTTGGATGTGAACGACGCAGAGGAACGCGTTGCTGTCGAGGAGCCGGCACGAAACGGTGCCGTGCCTCGCGATCGCGACGGCATAGACACCGTCGTCGAGCGCCGCCGCGGAGAGAGACTGTGTGCAGGGACAGTCGAAGCGCTAGTGATGGTGAGGGCCTTTGGGTGCACAAGAGGCGGCGCAGGAGAGAGCAGTTGAGAGGGAAGTCGCGGTGGTGACCGCAGGGCCTCTGAAGCGGGGCGTTGCAGCGTGACCTTTTGATCTCCATACGCGGACCTTATCGCAGACGCCGCGGGAGACGGAGCGTTGGGCGCGGTGGCGCGCGACGGTTTCGAGGGCGAGGAGGGCTGGCTGAATGAGAGGCCCTTCTGAAAGTAGTACGACGTGGTGTCGCGGTTCGCGCGCGCCGGGTCATTGACCTCCATGGTGTGGCTAGCCGAGGAGAGAAGGGCCGCATGCTGCGTCTCCTTGGGCCTTAACGGGCTACTTACGCGAGGAGGGGTGCGCTGTCCAGCGAGAAGCACACGCGATGTCGCCACTGGAGGCTTTCGTGGAGGTCGAGCACTTCTCCGTTCCGACAGCTTCGCCACATCACGACTCGCCACGTAGCGCTCTGGCGTGACAGGGGTATCCTGGACGGGCACCAAGGCCGGCATGAGAGTCTCGGACACTGTTGCGTTCTGACGGGAAGACGTCTGCGTCGTCGCATCTACTCCCGGCCTCTGCGTCGCCTGCCGCTCCACGTAAAAGAGCAACCGAGCACACTCAGCCTCGAGTAGCTTTACGCGCTGCTCGTACTGCTGCGTCGACTGAAAGTGCCGCTCCACTTCTTGCGCCAGCTGTCGCGCCATGTCCTCCTGCTGTCGGGCGGCCTGTTGCTTGAGAGTCCAGAGATCCTCGAGAAAACTGCGGAGCAGCGCGTTCATTTCTGGACTGGCTGCTGACGCCAGCGGAGGTGCTTGCTCGGTCGTCGAGGAGCGGTCGCCCGCGTCGCAGCGTCGCTGTAACAGCGGCAGCGGCGCCCTGAGACCCTCTGCAGCGGCGCCGATGAGCGCGCGCACCTCCGCTGCACCCTTCATGCAAGCCTTCAGCACGTCACACACCCACTCCAGCTCCAAGCCAAGTTGCGCGGACGACGGCGGCGTCATCAACGAGTAAGCGAGTGGAAAGGCCCCCGCGCCTTGGTGGCGAAGAGACGAGGCGGCGTCGGCAGAGCCGGCAAGGTAGCCGTCGTGTCCGCCACCACGACGGTGAGCAGGAGTGAAGCTGCTGGCGTTCTGCACTGCGCTGGCAGGCGCCCCGCAGGGAACCATCAGCACTGAGGAGAGTTGAAAAACGTCACCACCAGCCGGGGATGTGGTACCAGCGTCGCACGCAACATTGGCCTGAACTGCAGCGTCGAAAGCAGCGCGCGCCGCATCTTCCACCGCGTCATGCAGCTCGTCTACAAGCGAGGCAGCCTGTTCGAGAGTCAGCCGGATACGCGCCTTCTCGAGCTTTGCGGAAGCTGTATGGGCGTGCAGGGAGCCTGACACGGTCATCATCAAGCGGTGCAGGTCCCCCGTGTGCACTTCCCCTTCCGGCTCCTTGCCCTCTGGATGAGTAGAAGCGTTGGTGGAGGGGTGGTCAATCCTAGATACAGACGCCGCACTGCCGTCCACATTGGCCAAAACCTCTTGCATCGCCTCCAATCCGCGCTTCAGGAACCGACGTTCCTCAATCTGCGAGCGCAGGAGAAAGCCTACGCGTGCCGTCTCGGTCACCTGCTCCTCCCGCTTCGATCCAACAAGCCGATCTGCGAGCAGTCGGCAACGCTCTTCCAGAGCACGCACTTGCTCCTTGCCCGACATTGCCGCCTCCCGCGCCGTCCGCTCCGCCACCGCGCGCAAGTCATGCAGCTGCCGCTGCATGTGCGCTTTGTGCTGCTTCACCCGCAGCAGCTCTGATCGAAGGGCGTCATTCTCATTTTGGAGGCTTTGCAGTACCGAGACTCCAGAGCTCGCCGACTGGGTTCCCGTGCGAGCTGCAGCGGCGGTCTGTTTCTCGTGCTTCATCCCCGGAGAGGGCCAAAGGAGATTCGGATCCCTCGCAGTGCGCACCTCGCCAAAGAGGCCGCAGAAGGAAAACGGCCGTCACGCCGCACCTTTGCTTCTGAAATATTCGGCCAGCTCCTGCTCTTCACTGGCCGCCGCGCGCAACTCTCAGAAAGAGCCGGGCAAAGAAAAGCAAACAGCGGGAGGAGGAATCACAAGACGAAATAAAAGAGTAGGGAGATGGGCACAGTACGCATTTGCGTCAACGATAAGGTGGGGACAGAACGGGGAAGGGTGAGGGTCCGGCGGGAGTGGTGTGGGGGTGAATGCAGAACGCCTGTGTGTGAAGATACTCCTCCCTCCACCTCTGCACCATCAAATGGCATGAAGTGAGGCCTCCGTTCTCTCTGCCTGTGTCTATATTTCTAGCTCTTGAAAAAAGAGCGAGGAGAGTATGCCGTTCTACTGTAAAGGATTTTGGGTGCAGGTTGGTCTGTGCGTCTCGCGGCACCAGTGGACTCTGGGAAGGGCAGTCCGTGGCAGTGCTCGGAAAAAGGGTTGGTGCACAGACACAGACACACATGGACGTGAACAGAATGTGTCCGGGGTTTGTTTGGTTTCTAGTACTTTTTTGTTTGTGCGAAACCGCCCTAGACAAGGAGTCTGATGAGCGTGCTTCGTCTCGCCCTTTCGCCCCTTCTGTTCACCCCACTCGTTGCCTCTTGGGGAAGGGAGGGGTGGGGACGACCTCCTCGTGTGTGTGTGTGTGTGCGTGTGTGTGTGTGTGTGTGTGTCAGTGCCTTGAAATCATCTGTAGCAAGAGCAGACCGAAGGAAGAAGAGAGCCGTGTTGCCTGCCAACTCCGTGCGAGAAGCAGAACAAGAGAAGGCAAAGAAAAAAGTAGAGACGAGATGGGTGAAGTAAAGGATACTCCGCTGCAGCCCGCGACGGATCGGCACCATCCTTGCCGTGTTATGCGCCCTTTCTGCGGAGTGGGGGAGGGGGACGCACTCCGTGCATGCATACGCAATGCTGTGGTGTCTAAAGAGGAGGTGTCACAGAGGAGGGCGGCCTCTGCACACACGCGTTCACACGAAGGGAGTAATAGACGCCTGCATACCCTCACCGAACCCCATCAAAGCCCTGTCGCCGCATCCCTCCACTACCATCTTGCCGAGACACGCGGCACACCTTCGGCTCATGCGCTGCGTGATGCTGCGAAACGCGCGTAGCGTTTTTTTCTTTTGCTCCACCGGTGTTACCGTGCGTACACGAGCGCACACCTCAAAGGGCCAAGTAAGGAACCGCTAGCAACGACAACGGTGCATGCCTCTACCATAGAGAGAGACACACAGAGAAAGGACACGCGCGCACGCATCCATCATCAGCACCACCACCGCAGCACACCTGTGAGAAAAGAGTAGTGTGAACAAAAGGGAAAAGTGCAGACTCTTCGAGACAGACACACACAGAGAGAGAAGGAGCCCATGGTACGCGAGAGTGGGGCTACTCTGGGGCGGTCCCACCGTTCTTGTAGCGCTGCACCCACAGTTTTCCCATCTCATCAAAGGATGCCATCGACTGCCGCTGCGTGGCCTTGTTATCCTTTTCCTCTGCAAACATGATGCGGCCCAGCCACGGCTTGTTCTCTGGCATCAACTGATTGTCGACGCCACGCAGGACAAAGTCGAGCGCCTGCTCCGAGATGGCCTCCCCCTTGGAGGCGACGAATTCTTCGTGGAAGCGTGCCGCCCATCCCTCCTCCTCGAGACGCTGCAGGGAGTAGAGCATCGCATGATACGCCTCCATGCTCATCGCAAAGTTGCTGCGCCGCATCGCGTAAAAGACTGCGAGAGCCTCGGCGTAGCTGCTCGTGCGCGCAAAGAGATGCTGAATGGTGCGCATCGAGAACTGGCGGCCCTGTTGGGCAGAGACCTGCATAAGCTTCACCAAAAGGTCCGCGCCGTGCCTTGACGACAGCGGCACGCAGAGAAGCAATAGGCGGTCAAGCGCATCACCCAGCCCGCGGCTGATGTCCTCCTCGCGAGGTGTTGCCGGGTCGAGCTTGTACTTGTCTAAGAGTGCCGCCACCGCTGTGCACCGCTCCTCTGCCGCTTTGGCCTCTGCTGCTGCCTCCTCGCCCGTTGGCGTGGAGTCCGGCGAGGACTGCACATGCTCCTCTGCTGCTGCAGTGCGGCTCCACAGTTCATAAATGGCTCTGCGTGCATCGGCAGCACGCTCCATCACAGGCGCAGCGCTGTTTGAGCGCTCTTCGCCCTCCGCCGAGGACGCGGATGGGGTTTCCGGCTGTGAGGCGTCTTCTGAAGACGCAACGGTGCTTTGCCAACGCCGAATACTAGAGAGGGCGCCGTGGGCGGCCGACGCTGGCGACACACGCAACGCACACACCGACGGCAGCGGTGGCGCTCGAGGCAGGAACCTCACTGTGCACTGCAGAGGGCAGCGCAGGAGAGAAAGAGATGCCTTGCAGCCGTGCATGACTGGCTAAAGTACGTGAGGAGTTACTGGGTAGTCGAGCACCAGTCGCAAGAATGGACACACGACCACAAAACAGCAACACAAAAGGAGCGCACACACGCACAGAAAGAGAAACGTAAAAGAACGAGGTCAGAGAGAGAGTCAGTTGCCAGAGCCGATACACGGTGCCGCGCAGATATGACAGTGAGGCGTCGCCAATAAGTCACGTTTGCCTTTTGTGCGCTCGCAAGATTGGGGAGGGCAATGGTGCGCCGAGGTGAGGAAAGGAATCCAGCCGCGGACCCGCAAAAGCGAGGTTTCATGAAGTGCGCGCGTCTTTGCACCACCAGCGCAAGCCTCCTCTCCTCCCACTCTCTCGCGTCCTTCCTTGGCTATCGTCAAAGCCACTCTCTGGCGCGGCGTGTAGTCTGAGGCAGGAGACGTGCTTTAGCCAGCGGAGTGCCACGATGGATGAGGTGGCTTCCGTCGCTTGCTCCGCTTTCCTTTGACGCACTCTCGTGATTCGACCCCTTCAGCTGCTGGTGTTTACTGTTTCGCTTGCTTGCCCGTTTTGACTGCAGTCCCAGACACACACACACACAGTCGTTACTTTTAACGTTACAGAGACCGAAAATAGACAACGAAGAACGGAGGAACAAAAACGGGGGGGGGGGGGCAGAGGAAAGAGGTAAGGAAGCTATGCATAAGTGTTGTCTTCGGCGCTACATTGTCAGAGTGCATGTGCCTATGAGGCCACCCCCTCGCCAACGCCCTTTCACATGTCCTCCTCCGTTCCGTCGTTCTCCACCCACAAAACCCAGAGTGGGTCGCTTGGACGCACGCACACACACATAAGTGCGCAGAACTCGAACAGTATTGTGAACACCAATCAGTGCCTTCCTTCCGTTCTGCTGCGCCGTGCGCACGGCACAGCGCACAGTGCAGCACCATCGCACACACAAAACCAAAACACATAAGCGTCTGCCAATGCGCAGCCAAAAATGAAGCAACACCCTCCGCGGACGTCTTCGAGCATCGCCCCCAGGCGACTGAAGACAGCTGCCTTCTCAGGTGGCTCTCCCCTCATTTGGCCCCTCTTTTCCAATCAGTCTTGCTGGCGTCGCTCTGCTAGGTAGCCGATTACACTAAGCACATGACCCTATGCGGCACACGAGCTCAGACGCTGTGACCGCGAAAGCAGCACAAAGAAGACGCACCAAATACAGAATCCAAAGAGAAGCAGGCGAAGCGTCCAGCATGAGCTGAAGAGGGACGGAGGCCCGCCCCCATGTACCACAAACAAAAATAAAGCACACCTAAAATAAGCGTAAAAGCCCTTGACTCACACAAACACAGACGTCGCCGAGGATGCCTTTTTTTTTTTCGGATTCTGTGATGAATGTTCTTGATAGCGAGCCAGAGACCGAGGGGGTGCAGCTGCCGTGGGAGACGTCACAGCTCCTCTACCGCCATCGCGGTGGTGGTGTACAGAGGAGGGGGCGGCGAGAAAGCAGAATGCTGGGCATCGAGCACATCGGGTGAGGGAGGCCCCTGTTCGTCTCGTTTCTTAGCCTTCTTTTTCACGACCGTTCCAGCCTATGCCCGTCTCCGTTGCAAGCAAGCACGCACGCACTCCGCTGTGCACTAAAACATGCTGAGATCTGCGTTGCCGTTCGCCAGCCACGGAATGGACTCAATGATACCACTAATGGCCGAGTAGAAAAAGGGGAGAAGGATAATGCGGATGGGGAAGGCCAGCGTGTACACGCTGTACATGGTGACACTCGCAACGCAGGCACGCTCCCAGAAGGCTTTGCTGCGAGAGCCGCTGCCGAGGCCCTTTCTTGCGCGCATGGCGGCGCTTTCGCTCACAGGCCGGGGGGCCATGAAGCCGTTGCTGCCAGAGGAGCCGGCAGCTTTGTTGCTAAGAGCATTCAACCGAGCCACCGACGAAGTTACCTTGACGCCCTCGTCGGAAGGCTTGGCCGCGGCTCCTGGAGCAGCGAGACCAGCAGGAGCTGCGGCGGTCTTTGTGGTCGACGCCGGTGTGCTTGTCGTCTCCTGCGTCGGCTTTGCGGACTTCTCCTCCTCCTCGCGCAGCGCCTCCAGCGTCATGGGAATCTGCGGAGCACGGCGGAGGATCTCCGGTTGCGCGCTTGCCGCGGCGTCGAGGTACTCCTTCGCCGCTGCGTACGACTTGGCCATGCCGTGCTCACCCTTGATGTGCATGCAGCCGCGCACAAAGTACGCAGAGCCGCAGCCACGATCCATTGCCTTCTGCAACCACGCGTGGTACTTCGGGATGCTTTGCTGCGCCTCGACCTCCTCCTCGGAGAGCATCGATGACGCAGTAGCGCCGCGAAGCCACAGCTGCGCCAGGCTCAGCATGCCATTAACGTGGCCAAGCTTGGCTGCGCGCTGGTAGAAATAGATGGCCGCCGGAAAGAGGGGCAGGAAGTGACGCGCTCCCTGGTCGTACAACTCACCGACCTTCTGGTTCACGGCAGCGCTCGGCGCGCTATCGTCGAGTGCGCGCTTCATCAACAGGAAGGCGCCGCGAGGAGACTGCAGCTGGCTATAAATATTGTACAACAGCAGCGTGCTCTGCTCGTGCTTGTGATGAATGGCAGCGAGGCGCAGGAAGTGCAGGCAGCCCTTGATGTCCTGGTCCTCGAAAAACTTTAGACCGCATGTCATGAGCTCCGTCGCATTCAGCTCGCGCTCCTTGTCCGACTGGTACTCCTCCTCCTCGTTCTCACCTGTCTCACCAATGTTGACGCGTGCCTTCTGAAGGTCGAGCTGCGTGCACTTCAGAAAGTTCTCCAGTGTGCTCGGCTGCGACCGAATTGCACGGCACTGGCTGTGGAGCTGAACCATCTTGTTCAGGATGTTCTTCTGCTCGCTCGCCGTGTTGGTGGCATCGGCGTCTGTTGAGCTGTTCAGCGTGGCCTCAACCTCGGCCAGCTTCTTCTTGATCTCCTCCTCTTCGACGCGGTAGTTCTCAAGCTCAGCCTTTATAAAAGCAGCGGTGCTATCGTCCTCACCGTCGCTTTCCTTCGGCTCCTTGCCCGTGACCTCCTTCGCCACCTCGTCCAGCAGCTTATCAAGGTCGTCCTCTCCGCCCGCCCCCGCGTCGCCAGCCTTGCCGTTCTTGTCTGCCTCCCCTTGGCCAGACGCCTGCTTCGCTGCATCCTCACTTTCACTATCCTCGATGGAGGGAAGAACGGGGAGCTGAGTGCGGAACATACGGTCGATCTCAGCTATCGGCGTCAACAGCTCGTCGTCAGCGCGCATCGGCAGATCGAGGAGACAGCTCCACGGCGCACCGGACTTCTTTTCCAACTCCGCCACGAGGACGTTGTCGTCCTCGATGCGCCACTCCACCTCATCGCTCACGGCGGCGTACAGGCGCCACTGCAGAATCCGCGTCTCTTTGTGACTGATGCACAAGATGGAGCCGTCCTTGATCTGCACCGTCAGCTCGCGCGGTCGCACGCCGTCGGGGAGGGCACAGGGAATGCGGACTTCGAGGCCCGTCTCATCATCCTCGCCCTGCGCCCACCGAGCCTTCCCGATGCTCTCCGTTACCGGCACGGACATTTCGCCACAAGGCTCGTTCACGGGTGCAAATGAATTTTGTAATACGAGCTGAGCGAGATAAAGCACTACAAGATAGTACACACAGGCGTTGCTTTACAAGGACCAACAGGAGAAGATGCAGGGGTTTAAGACACAAAAACGAAAGGAAAGGAGATGTGCGATGGTCGGCTGGCTGGCGCGAAGGAGTTGAGAAGGTGCGTGTGCGCAGCGGCTCAGTGAACTTGCTGTCCAGAGTGTTTGAGGCGGCCGCCTTTTTCTTGGTGGTACTGCGTTTCCCTTTGTTTTGCAGAAGACACATGCACACGTGTATACATGAAGTGCCATGCAGTACGAGCGGTTGGGCGGAGTGTAGGAGAAAGGGAGAGGTGTACATGCAGTGAACAGTAACACAAAGAGCTGCGTGTTTACGGTGAAGTGATTCAGTGCTTCGCACCCGCAACCAAGCTGCGCAACATGTGAGGTGCTTTTATTACTACCGTTCGCTTCACCACGTTGCCACTATTGTGTCACATGACTGAGAAACGGCAACGCGGCAATGGAGAGAGAATTCGCCCATAAACGAGATTATGCTTTTCTTTCTCCGTCTTTTGTGGGTACCCCGTCCGACGGTGATAGAAAGAGCGCCGTCTCCTAGACACTCCAATGCCTCACCTCGTTGTGATGGCGCAACCCTTTTCCCACGACAACACTGACTCGGGACGCTCCCCAGTACAACCAAGTTCGCAGTATGCACTCTCTCGCTCGCTCTGTGAAAAGGAAAAAAAAACAAGAACAGCGAGAACGAGAGTCACGGCGCTCACTCATGCTCCATTGTCACGCGTGGACGAGCCATAACAAGCGCTTGGGTTCGATAATACGAGGCATGGATAGGCTTCACACCCACAATCTCCACATCCGCCTCTTCAAGGGCGGCGCGGAATTCATCCTCGTACGTCACCTCGCCAAAGTCGATTGTTGTGATCACCTTCAGCACGCGCTTCACGAGCGGTGTGACGTACTGGCCAATGAACGTGCGCCTTTCGAAGGTTTGTGTGAAGAAGATGTTGCATCCTCCCGGCACCTGGGGCACTGGACTACGGAGCATCTGCACACAGTGCCGCAGCGCACCCACCTGCGACGGAATGATCATGAAGCTTCCCGAAAAGTAAAGGATGTCGAACTTCTTTGTATGCGACTTGTTATAGTCGTGGATGTCCGCCTGCTCGATCCTCACCAGATCCTGCAACCGGCCGCCACACGCTGCGACGTTCATTTGAGCGCTGCGCACGTAGGCAAGGTCGTAGTCTACTCCTGTTACCGTCATCTTCTTGCTCACGATAATATCACGGTTGGCGATGAGGCTTGCAGCGGTGCCGATGCCGATGTCCAGCATGACGCTATTCGTCGGGCACTCCAGTAGCACCTCCCGGTACCACCGTGAGGTCATCGGTACGATGCAGGTGTCGTACACCAGCGACCGGAGCGACTTCACTTGATCGGAGACGAGCGCAAGCATGTTTGCCTTGGGTCGGTACTGGCGTGGCACCATGGACAGGGGGAAAAAAGAGGAGGAAGTGAAGGGACACGGATACAGCACCGCAAAGCAGCGCCGTGCGCTCACTAAGAGAAGACATGCGGCGAGCTGCGTGCAGGGGATACAGCCTTTTCCACCAACATGAGGTGAGGAGAGGTGTACACTGCCAAGAGAGGGAGAGAGCCTGGCGACGGGGAAGGGGTGGATGCCACGTGTGCTACACTTTTGCTGATGTCGCCAAGGAAAGAGAGAGGGCGGGCACTTCTCTCCCCTCCCCTTGTGCTGCTTTGGAGTCCTACACCGTCCCTGCATGTGCTTCTTTACTGTGTTGTGTGTTTCTTCCTCTCTTTACGACGTGCTGCCGCAGTAAAACCGGAAAACGATGCGAGGCGCGTCTGTCATGAACAAATCGAGGAAGAGCGCAAGACAGTCGCCACCGCATCCCCGCGTGCACACGCGCAGGCGTTTCGTCTCGGCGCGCCCGCTCATTCACGACTCCTCACGCAGGCGCTTGCGGGCCAGTCGCGTCCACTCCGTCAGCTGCCCGTCCAGTACACAATTGCTCAAAAAGTGATTGAAGCGCACGTCTTCGGCAGAGAGAGGGCCGGGCAGTGCTGCCTTATCCTTGTCGGGCTGCAGCATCGATTGCGCCGCACGCGAGAGCCCCGCGTTCTTGCGAAAGAAGAGGATGTGCAAATGCTGGACGCGTTTGCAGAGCGCAGACGGCAGCGAGCTTTGCTGCCGTGACGTCAGTAGCCACAGTGAGGCATCGTCCCTCAAACTTGTCCCCATGAAGCTCATCTCCGACACCACGCTCACTGGAAGCCCCTGCGAGCCTCCATTCAGCACAAGGCGCTCGGCAGCTCCGGCGTCTGAAGGGAGCAGTACCGCCTGCGCTAGAGAACCATGGCACACGGCCATATACGGTTCGTGCGTCATATTTGAGTGGCCGAGAGAATCAAAAGCGGTGGGCGCGCTAGGGTGCGGCACCCGCTCCATCAGCGCCTGCATCGCTGTGCGGAAGTCGGTTCGTGACAGGGTGCTGCTGGCGCGCTCCGCGTCCGCCTCGGTCAGCATAGCGGAGCGCGCCACATGCGAGAAGTGAGGCTGCGTGCGGAGAGGGAAAGCAAGGTGACGCCAGCTGCCGTTGCGCAGGATGCATGCCCATGCAGAGGTCACCGGCTTCCCCTCGCACTCACCACCCAAAACTACCAGTGCACCTCTGGACCGTGCAGCCGTGACCCTCGCAGGCCAAACGCCATCGTCACACTCGCCTTCGTCCTCGATGCTAGAGCCTTGCTGCGCTACAGGTGGCGGCGGCGAAGTACCCTGCCCCGACCGTGAAAAGGGGGTTAATTGGCGTGCTAAAGTCGCTGCCGCACGTCGCGCAAACGTGTTGTCATCGAAGTCGGCAAGAGCGGCGTGCGCGCCACTGCTTCTGTCTCGCAGAGGGGTGTCGGGCAACGTCAGCACCGCTGCCGTGAAGAAGGCGCGACGCGGCATGTCCACGCCGAGCGGGATGAACACCTCTCGCCAGACCCGGGTTCTCAGATCCAGTACGTGAAGATCGTTCAGGTACGTGCGACCAGCCCCAACGCCGCCAAGCATCAGCAGGCACGCATCTTCTTTCACCATCGTGACGGAGTGTCCGAAGCGTGGAGGCGGCTTTGCGCCGTACGTGGAAACAGGATTGCTACTCCACACCCATGTGTCGAGGTTCAGCTGGAACAGCTCCACCTCAAGGTAGGAGAGCGGATCGCGGCCGTTGTCAGTGCCGCCAATGTACGCAAAGGAACTGAGGGCGAACTGCTCACCATTGGCGTCAGGCCACGGCGTCAGCGTGGCGAACGCCCTGGGGGACAGAGCCGACACGGACGGGCCATCGAGTGAAAAGTAAACGGTATGCTGGCGTGGCTGAGCAGCGGAGTGGGCGAGCAGGGTAAGGCACAGCGCGGGGTGGGAAAGAATGTGCGATCCATCAATCGCCACACGGTCAAGGTTTGGTCCTCTGAAAGCGATGCTGTCGACCTCGGGCAAAAGCCCGCGAACACCATTGCTGCCGTGAAGACTGCCCGCTCCACTGCTATTGGACATATCCACCAGATGCGACGCCCCGCCGACGACGAGAGACACGTTAAGATCCACGTCGCTGTCTGCGAGGAGTACTGGTATGCTATCAAGAGCCTTTTTGCTGCAGCAACCTGCTGTAGTAGCAAGGCGAGTTACCTCTGTCTCGTGAGAGCCTTGGCTGTGGTCAGAGAGAAAGTACTGCAGCACTGGCGCGTCAAGGCACGTCAAGGGTACGGCACAATGTCCGATTCGAGGAGGCGCCTGCAGCGTCGAGGTGTGGCCAAGACGCAACGCCGGGTGAAGGGCGCTCCACTGCAAGCGCGACAGCAATGATGGATCATCTACGAGGCGCACACAGTGGATGTTGCCGGAAGCCTCGTTCTGCGGCGTCGAGGCGACTGTCGCTGGCAGCAAGCACCAACGCCACAAGCTGAACTGGTTCGATACAGCGAAGGGGGAAACGCACGGGGCGCCGCCGTGCTGGAGAGTGTACACCCCGTGTGGCAAGCCGGGGGAAGTTAGAGTGACGCTGCTGGATCCGTACCACGCGGGCATGTCCTCGTACAACGTGGTGTGCAGCAAGCAGTCTAGCGACGACCCCTTGTGCGACACCCGCCGAGCGCGCCTTGAGCGGCGAGAGGAGTAAGCACTACCTGGTCGCGTCCGGGGCACTTCGTCATCCGTCGCATACCCACCTCTATCATCCTCGCCAGATGCGGTCGACGGTGACAAAGAAACTGAGGAAGACTGGATTCCTTCCTCGCTCGCCCGGAGCGGGTAGTAGAAGATGGGACGGTCATTTGTTTTGTCGTCGTAGTCGCGCTCCTCCTCGCTGTCGCATGGGTCGTCGCGCTGGCGATAGAAGCGGCGACGTTGCTCGCCAGACGGAAATCCGTCGTAGCCGAACTCGTACCAGCTTTGCATGGCTGTGGACTGTGATTTCCGCTTCGTGTACAGTGCGCGGAGAAGCGCGAGGCGGACGAGTACCAAGAGAAAAAGTCAGAGTGGAAAGAAGAAAAAAAGTGTGGCAGATGAGTGCGAAGAGAAGGGAGAAATACAAAGATGTGGCGAAGGGTTGAGGGAGACGCTCATCCTGTTGCATCTCGTGTGAGAAATAATCCCCATCAGCGATTCACAGTGCAAGGATAGCATCGACTGGCACCTTCATGATCGGGGAGTGCGCCCCGGCGCATGAATCCAGCGCTGATCGTGAAGGAAGCGCGAAGAGGAAACCCTCGGTCACCTCATCCTTGCACGCCGCTGTCACGTGGACCTTACCGCTACCGATGTTCCCCAGGGGGCGATAATCCGAATCAAATACGGAGAGAAAGGAAAAGGGTACTGTAAGAAAAAGAGGCCATGTGTCGATGCTTCTTTCAAACGCTGGTGTATGCGTCGAACCGAGCGGATGGTCTTCGAGGACGTGTTTAAGAGCGCGCCCGCTCTCTCCTCGCCACCCTCTTGTGCGGGGACAAGGCTTCAGAACTCTCCTGGATAGCTCGCTTCCCAGTTCTGCTGATGCGCACTTGCTTGACCTCCACAGAAGATACCTTCTGGAGCACTTTCAGCATTAGGCGACTCGGCGCGTTCTCCCTCAGGTCCGCTTCCGACATTAGGAAGATCCGCGCAGCTGCAGGGAGTTCGTTGCAGCAGTCGCCCGCGCTGTGGCCATCCACCACCTCTGCGACCCTCTTGAGCAGGGCAGCTCCATCGGCGTCAGCAGGCCATTGCACGTGAACGACCTCCACATCCATGACAATGTGACTGAATATGTGTCGAACGTTTCCACACAACCTGGCAGATGTTGGCCTCGCCCTCGCTTTCCATGTCAGCACGCTCAGTGGGTGCTTCAGCAAAGGCACGATGGCCTCCTCGTCATCTGCTGCGAATGCGTTCACGGTAGGGAACTCGAGCATGCCACCCAGCAGCCCGTTAGCTGGACGGCGAACGACTACAAAACGCCTGGCGTCACCGATTCGGCTCGCCGACATCTCGTGCACAACACAAAGCTTGCGTGCGCTGCGCTTCGCCATTTTCGCTGCACGAGCCGGGATGACACCCTCGATCGCCTCAATGTCGCCACCCCGCAGCAGCGCGCTGGCGCAGCAAAACCTCTGTAAGGGACATGAGGTGCAGAGCGGCGCTCCACTCGGGCGACACACCGACGCACCCAGCTCCATCAGTCCCTGATTCAAAGCGCTCGGGTCTTGGCAAACCACGGCGGAGGTGGTGGGTGAGTTGCCCATGAGCTGCTGCCCCCACGCCGCCGCCTCTTTGACATTCGCCGGAACTTTGGGATCGAAATCTCGCTCGCCGCGGAGACGACTCAGGACGCGTATCACATTACCGTCCACAGAGCACACAGGTTCGCCGAAGCACATGGAGGCGATGGCAGCCGATGTGTATGGGCCTATCCCAGGGACTTTCAAGAGTTCCTCTTGGGAAGACGGCATACAAGCCG
Organism: Leishmania donovani; assembly: GCF_000227135.1. Taxonomy (NCBI): domain Eukaryota; phylum Euglenozoa; class Kinetoplastea; order Trypanosomatida; family Trypanosomatidae; genus Leishmania; species Leishmania donovani. The sequence goes on along the minus strand of NC_018255.1, from coordinate 854,786 downwards.
TCGCGGTTGCCTCCCTCTCCTTGGGCCGCTCGAGGAGGTACTTCGCCCCTTTGCGCAGGTACATAGCTCGACGATAGTACCCCATGCCTGCCCACACAGATTTCACCTCGTCCTCAGTTGAAGCTGCGAGCGCCTCAATCGACGGAAACTTCTTCATCCACGCGGCGTAGTACGGTATGACAGTCTCCATGCGTGTTTGCTGCGACATTACCTCAGACACCCATACCTGGTATGGATCATAACGTGCCGTGGTAGCACTTGTACGGTGCTTCTCCCCGTCGACCGCTCCGCTTAAGTCACCGCTGCCACGAGGGAGCGTTTGCCGCCATGGGAGGTCTTGGCGCTGGTGCTGCCGCCACCACGCGATAACTTCCTCTTGAACAGAGCGGTAATACTCGTGCGTGGCGAAGCTGCCAAGCGGGGTGAGCCACTCGCCGCGCATGCTCTGCTTACAAGCGGATCCGCGGGACATGGATACACCTACTCCAGCTGTCCCTGTCAGCCCTTGCTTTCTGCATTTTTGTGCCTTTTCGTCGACAGGGGAAAAGGGGTGAAGGAGTGAGTAGGTGGAGGCGAAAAGAAATAGATGAGTATGAGTCACGGCACAAGAAAGGAAAAAAAACACGACGGCACACTCTCCGTCCATCACATTCCCTTTGTGAGCAATCTCTGATGGCACACGCGGAGTGCCTTGCGCCCCAAAAAAAGCATCTCAGCGGGTTCAAAGTAGGCCTCTTCTTTTGAGGTCAGCTGATCGCTGCGCCCCTAGGCACACACAACACAGAAGACACAACACGCATGACAAGACAGGTTTTCTGGTGCAGCACATGAGCGCTGTCTTCAATTTACTCACCTCCTTTGTTCTTTTTCGTTTGGGGGTTGACTACCCGCGCGTGGGGCACGTGTAATCCACGCGGAAAGACACAGACACCAGGACACACTCATTTACATCATTCATGCCCTTTTATGCAAGGGATGGAAAATTTGGCAAAGCAGTACCACGTACGGCTATGAACGAGCTGTAAAAAGGCTCGCACGTAGTTCGCGGTCACCGACGTGTCACACGGAGCAGCTTCACTTCGCGGGCATCGCGGACATTGGCAACACACTCTGCACGTGTGTGTGTGTGTGTGAGTGTGTGTGTGTGTGCACTATGCCATTCGCCAAAAATCACTAAGACGACTTGAAAAGCAGAACACCGGTTTGACCAACGTAGAAGTACACGTAGTTGCCCTCTTCGTGCGTGACAAAGCTACCAAAGTTCCGGCCAACAAAGCAGTTCCACGTCGGGCCATACTTTTTTTCGAACTCCTTTCGAATAAAGCTGGCCAGCTCCTGCGCAGTTCGCAGTTTCGCGAGCCCCTCCTGTGCACAGAAAATGGCAAAGTTCTCCATCTCCTTAGGCATCTCGGATAGCTTCACCGTCGCGCCAGGTACTTGCGTCATTTTTCTTTCAAAGAGGTCGAAGAAAAGGCACTTCTGTTTGCTCCTGCTTGCCAGAGCTCTCAACGAGTGTTGTGACACGGTTTCGGAAGTAGTATTGAGCGTGCGAGATCAACAGGTGTTACAGTAGGCAGATTGTGGAAGAAGCGAGCTGCCGGCGAGGGAGAGGGTGCGCCTGCTCAAGAAGGGCGAGGTACTACGAGCGCCAACAAGGTCGGTACGCTGATATGCATGAGTGGGAAGAAGAGAGAGGGTTCACCAGAGAGAGAGCAATTCATAAAAGAGAAGGGCGGAGGTATCTGATGAGGTTTGGATAGACGCCAACCACAGCAAATGCAACGCTTTTTTTAGCGTGGAAGTCGGGCCATTGAGAACGCCTGCCAGACTTGCTGCACGTGGCAGCTGCTACACTTCGAATGAGTAATCGCCTGTGAAGAGCCCCCCGAAGGACCCGTCATCTGACAACCGGAGACGAGCGAGCACGGTGACAGTCCTTCGCCCCATCCGACCTCCACTTGCATCATCACTAGCGAGTTGGAAATGCGCAATATTGTTTTTCTCTGTAAAGCTCTTTTGTTGTCTCGATAGTGCTGATTGCAGCCTGGCGCTGTGATGTGCTCTAACAACTGAGCATTCGACAGAGGTGAGTGCACGAGCTCGCCCCACATCAGAGACGCAACAGTGAAACCAGCTTCGCAATTTCTTCCCCCTCGAAACAGCTGAGCAGGTAGTGAAGACTGCGCGCCTCTCTTTACCTCGCACAGCTAGACCCTAAACAGCACCTTTGCTGCACTGTGCTTGATTGCGCTCCTCACCTAAAGTCCATTGTCCCTGATAACATAGGTGACACCTCAGCGTGGTATCTGGGCCCAGTGCCCACTCTCTCTGTGGGGAAGCCAAGCAGCCCCTATTCCTGCCACTGCACAACCACCTCTGGTGGTGACAGGGTCAGGCGCGCGTGACGTAGGGACGTCAGAGCGATGTATCACTGCCGATGCCCGCAGTGTCCGGTGCTGGATGGCGTGGCGCCGGAGCGACCCGCGACCGCGCACACGTTTTCGCCATCCACAGGATGGGCGGAGTGTCGGCGTGACTCGAACGCGTCCCACCCCCGGCCCTCACTGCCCACTGGGGGCGGGGTGAGCCTGGGCCCCCCCGAGAGGGATGCCCCGGGTGATGGCCAGCATAATGTGCGTGGCTGTGGGGCGACCTGTGGGGCGGGGGTGGGTAAGGTTCGAGGCAGAAGCCATGCACCGATGACCGGGTCTGGGCATTGCTGCACCTCGTGTGCCTACGGCTGCCTCGCGCCGCGCGACGGGGCCTGTGACCGGCCGGGCAGAGATGAGCTTAGCTCTTGTTGTGTGGCGGCATGGACACGTATTTCTTCTAACGTGTTCATGGTTGAACAAACATGTCAGCAAATAGACAGATACACAACCGCAGTTCACCTGCCTCTGCCACACGTCGGCTATGTGGGGGAACCGGGCCCACAAACACCGCTTGGCGTCTTTGTGTCCATTTCAACGCCACTGCATGCAGCGTAGGCTAGGTTCATGGTCACACTCAGCATCACCGCAGCGCAGCACAAGCAGAAAAACAGTAGGTGAAGGAGTAGATTCGTTGCATCGCCGGAACGATGTGTAGTGAGCTGGTGCAAACGTGGTCATGATCGCATGTCTCTTCCGCACGGCACCAGCCCAAAATTGTCCGTCAGAACCAAGAGACCACAACCGTACCCGAGGCCAGGCTCCCGGTTATCGGCTTCACCACAGAATGGGTATTGCACCGTGATACTGCGGTGAGGTGGCCGGCATCATCAGAGAGAGAAGGGACCTAAGAACAAATACAACGCAGTTACTTTTTGAAAAGAGCAAAGGCTTTAGTGATTCTTCTGTGATGTTGTTCCGCTAGAGCACAGCAAGATTGTGGGCTGCGTAATGCTAATTGCCTTGTGCACCTACGTAAAAGAACGACGACGCACCGCGTTACAGTGTGTGGATGCAACGCACCGCGCTGAAAAAGGACGAACACCCAGGTAGGTGGTGGGCAAAGTTTGAGTGCAGAAAGTGGAGGGCGGAAAGGATGGGAAAACAAAGAAGGAAGAGGCGTTGCGTTCTAGCGAGTAAATGCTGACACAGAAGAGGGTCTTGTGCACAGGCTTACGGTCTCGTTGGAAAGAGGGGACACGCACCTGTGAGCGATGGCCACTGGTAAGCGAGTCTGCGCTGGCGTGTGCAGACGAGGTAGTGCGTATGCCACTAAGGGAGAAAAGTGTTGCTCATTATTCCATCGGGTCTTCCAGTTGCGATTTTCATTTGGGAACAATAAGTCGAGCGCTCAACAAGTTAGCAACAAAAAAAAAGAATGGGAAGGCGTTAGGTATACGCAAGAGTCAGTTTTGTTTCCACAACCCAGAGAAGGATTGTGTGGTTCGTGCTTTATCTGGAGAGCAGAGAGCAAGATGATCAACAGATTTGTAGTGCCTTTCCTTGCTGTATCCCCTCAGTGGTTGTACGGAAGCTTCTGAAGCAGCAACGCTATCCCGCAAAAGTCGGTAGCGCCAGAGAGAAATAGGCTGCAGCTAACGCAGAGTAGGGCAACAATGAACCTGGGGTGGTAGAAATGTGAGAGCGGCGGCCCGGATAGGATCAACGCGTTGGCTTTCAGATGAGCTTGCCAAACGATGGGGAGGGTGGACTTCTTACCCTGGAGAACGGGATATCCCGTCATACGTCACGCGGGCATGCCACCGACGACGTTGTACACGGTCACATCGCCCCATGTGGCACTTGACTTCTTGAGAAACTCTACAGCTTTACTGCTTCCGAACGAGAAGCAACCTCCGAAGGAACAGTAAACACAGAGAGTAGCGTTCTTACTCTCCCCCCCCCGTGCTCAAAACCTGTTCTACGTGAGAGGTCAAGGGGGAGAAAGATGGGCGCCGTCAAGTTGCTCGCGCCGGTACTCAGATGTCTCTCGCACATCCAGGAGAAACACTTGACCCTTGCCGAGGAGGTCGTGCGCAGCCTTCTCGTCGATGTTGTGTATCACTGCCCGTTGGAGCGCGCAGCAGAATTCAGGGATGATTTCTGACGTGGTGCCTCTTACGGAAGCAAAAAAAGACAGAACTGAGCTGAGCAAGATTCAAAGGAATCCGGCGAGGATACGGAAAGTGTCGCAGGCAGAAATGGAAGAGGGGAGTATTAGTAGCTGAAAAGAGCGTGCGCGTGAAGGGAGCTTGCCTCAGAAGGACAGCTTCGGGTCAGCTAGCACGCACACAGCACTCTTGATTCTCTGTCGCGACGGCAGAGGAAAGCATCGGCAAAGCATCTCACCGCCACGATTGCCTCAGTGAGGCGCGAAAGTGCTCAAGACAACGTCTCAGAGCCACCCGACCTCTGTTTTCCTTCTTTTTTTGGTGCTGTTTGTCGGCACCAGCATCTCCCTTTCTTTGGTGATCACTGCTAGAAAACTGTTCGCAGTAATAAGTAGAAGAATTCAATAGATGTCATTCGATCACGGTAGCACTGCGCAACAACGGGAACGATGACAACAGTAGTTTCAGGCAGGGAGCAAACGAATTTGGAGAGAATGCAAAGTCGAAGTGCCCCGCTCCCGCCATAGCGGAAACAGACAAAGCGGAAAAAAAAGGTGCCAACTCAACCGAGCGCAGGAGTTCGTCGAAACCTCACCAATCCTTCTCACAAAAAAGGGGGAAAGTGGTGTGCTGCAGCACCTTGCACTCTGCACGAGCATCTCCGCTGCTAACAAGGCTACGTGCGTGGCACTGAGACTCATGGACCCGGTAGCCACCGATGGTCCAAGGCCACCGTTCCTACGGCGAGTACACGAACTTGCGCTGAGAGTCATCTCGGACAAGAAGACCGCGCTCAATGAGCTTTTCCAGCACGCGCTTCAGCTCGCCGCGCGACACGATGAGAGGCTGCATCGCAGAGGTGAGAAATTTCATCAGCTCCTCGGCCGTCTTCGAGCCACTTTGCTTCAGCGTATGCACAACTTGGCTCTCCATCCTTTGAGGATTGGCCTTTGCCGCGCTCTGAAGCGTGCGCTGCTCGTGAGATTTGACAACGACGCGGTGAGCGAAGCTGTGAAACTCCAGCGGCATCACGTTGATCACATCACCAATCGAGCTATCACATGGGCCAAGCGATACGATGGAGCTCGGTTCCATTGCTCCCGAAAGCTTGAGAACTGTGGCACTTACCAACGGATTCAAGGCAAAGGCGCACTCCACCTCCGATACTTGGAGGGATTCGCATAGCTCTTGCACAGTGCACTGCGATTTCGCGTTGAAGTGATCAATGATGCACATTTGTAAGAACGAAACCTTCAACTGGACCGAGTCTCCCGCCGCAGTCGACCCTGCTGGTCGGAGCATCCGTATCACGGCAGAGGAGTAGGGCGCCGAAAACTCGATCCTTTGCCCATGCCGCCGCGTGCTGCAGATGCGCTGTGCTCCTTCGATCTGACGCAGTACGGAAGCAGATACACCGGAACTCGCTAAGGTGTGCGGAAGGCTCGGCCAAGTTCCTCTCGAGAGCAAAGCGGGATTCACCTTCACCCCATTCACGCTCGAAGCGCCGACGTAGATGCTCTGCGTGGTGGTCGCCTTCAGCATACTTCGGCAGCAGAAGAGGATAGGGCTTTGTTTAATCTGCACCAGCTGCTCCATCGAACGCTGCTCTCTCGCCTCGTCATAGTGATGCAAGAGCAGTCGCTTAGCGAGATGCTTCTGGTAAGAGACGAGGAAGACATCCTTCGCGGCGTTTTCGGCGTCCGGCAAAAAGTAGTACACGCTCACCACATCCTCGAGACGAAGCTTCGTGGACCCTGTGTTCCCCAGAATTGCATTGGAGAACGCTGCCAGCCGGTCAGCAAGTTTTTTGTAGTTAAAGGAACACAGACTCGTAAAGCCGCACCGAAGCCCATCGTCCATCGCCTCCAGCATGCAGCCGTTGTAGTCGAAAATGGTCATAACGACATCGCGGTACTTTCGAATAATAGAGGCAAAGCACTCGATAACGGCGGCGTACACGTCAGTGCCTTCGCCTGCAGCGCGTACTGTTCCAGTCAGCGCAGTAGATGTGTGCTGTGCTACGCTCTCTTTGAACATTCCCTCCATGAGAGGTGCGCCCTTACACTTGCTCCACCACAGAAGGTGAAACACCGTCTGCAGTTTCTCGTCTGTCTCGCGTTGACCAATCGAGCCAAGCCACTGAGAAAGCCTGCCGCGCTCGAAGGCAGATATGCGATCGTCCACCAATGTTTCCACCAGCCGATCCACAGCGTGGTCCTTGGATGTGAGGAACCTTTCTGCGCGCTTCACCTCCTCCTCAATCAGCCCCAGACACAGCTTTGCATAGGTGAAGAGATCAGACTCAACGACGCCGCGGACTTTTGACCAACAGTAATCGCACATGTCGCGAATATAGTCCACCTCTACTACACTTCGATAGTAGTTTGAATCGGGAAGCATCGACAGTTCGTCTTTGATTTCCACGGCAAAGGATAGATCCGGAGCACCGTGGCCGGCACGCTCATCTGCAAGAAGTGCGCGGAGCTCTTTGCGGAGCTGGGAAACCATCCTTGGTGTCAGCACTACGCTCGACCACTTCCTCAAAGCAATGTCTTCCGTCCTGTCCAACGGATTGTCCTCCAAACCCAGCAGAGACCATTTGTCGGCGAGCGACGAAAAGACGGTTTTGATGTTGACGACGGCTACCAGAAAAGAACGCCATGAGCGGACATACGTCTGAATGGTGGAGCCGTTGCTAACCTGAGAGAAAGCAGGCATCACGTTGTTCAGCAAGTGCTTCTCAAAAATTGCACCTTGAAGGGAGTACACAGCCATGATCTGTTGGCCCTCCCAAATTTCCTTCCCGTTTACCTTCACCAGGGGCGTATTGCTGCACGGATGTGAGATAAGATGGTAAACGAGGAGGTAGGCATCCATCACGGTGTTGCACATGTCTTGTGCAGCGCCCTTGCCTCTAAAAATCGTTTCCCACTGCAAAATGCTACCACACCTGCTCGCAACTTCTTTCCACAAGTTGGGGAAGTCAAAAGGCACGGAAACTGAATCGATCAAAAGATCGTTCAGAGAGTGCTCGAGCTCCCGACAGCAGCTCATGTCTTTGATCAGCAGTTGAGAAAAGTTGATCTACGACACAGAGGCAAACCTACCTTCGTTTTCATGCCAATATGTAGGCATAAGTGGCACATGACAAAAGAGTCACAGAAGGGGAGAAAAGTAAAGATTTTTTTTGTTCAACGTGTCCATGCCACTACACAACAAGAGCTAAGCTCATCTCTGCCCGGCCGGTCACAGGCCCCGTCGCGCGGCGCGAGGCAGCCGTAGGCACACGAGGTGCAGCAATGCCCAGACCCGGTCATCGGTGCATGGCTTCTGCCTCGAACCTTACCCACCCCCGCCCCACAGGTCGCCCCACAGCCACGCACATTATGCTGGCCATCACCCGGGGCATCCCTCTCGGGGGGCCCAGGCTCACCCCGCCCCCAGTGGGCAGTGAGGGCCGGGGGTGGGACGCGTTCGAGTCACGCCGACACTCCGCCCATCCTGTGGATGGCGAAAACGTGTGCGCGGTCGCGGGTCGCTCCGGCGCCACGCCATCCAGCACCGGACACTGCGGACATCGGCAGTGATACATCGCTCTGACGTCCCTACGTCACGCGCGCCTGACCCTGTCACCACCAGAGGTGGTTGTGCAGTGGCAGGAATAGGGGCTGCTTGGCTTCCCCACAGAGAGAGTGGGCACTGGGCCCAGATACCACGCTGAGGTGTCGTCCATCATCATGGTCTTGAAGTACGTACGAACGAAAGAGTTTCTACAATTCACGCTTTGCTTTGGCGAGGATGTTCTACCCTGTGATGGGATTTGGTGCTAGGTGCACGCAAATCGTTCATAGTCGAACAAGAAACAGTCCGCGATCCACGAACTTTTTCTTTGTTTTGCTGATCGCCGTGGTAAAAAAAAAAAGGGAAAGCAATTGTCAAAAACAAGAGTAAAAAGTGCAAAAGACAGGAAAGTAAAAGCCATGGTGTTGACGATACGCTTAAGGAATAAATGAAAAACAGTTGTCCTCGCTACGCTCCACGTATTCGCGCTCAACAAGTTTCTCAAGTACCTTCTTAATGTCCCTTCGCTGCACCGATAGCTTACCCAATGAAGCAGAAACTTTGCTAATTATGACATCCAGTGAGAGTGGGCCTAGTTCTTTCAGCAGCCGCATAACAGCACCTTCAATCGATAAAACATGAGATTTTTCTCCGCGCAGAAAAAAGCTGTTCTTCTCCGGATTACTCTGTTGAGACCCCAGCTCTATGTAGCGGAGGTCGTACATTTTCTCCTCGCCACTCTGTAACGCTAAAATGTTTGGATCCAGATTAAACACATGTTGTGCTGTTTCCTGCAGCAGCCCAGTTTGTACAAAAGGCGTCAACGCCCGTTTGCACTCCTCTAGACTTGTGCGGGTTTGAGAACACAGCTCGTCAGCGGACCATTCGCTCATTTTGTTCATTACGAGCAGGTAGCGCATCTGCAGGAGTGAAACCAGGAGCGAAAACGACGCGGCTTTGTTTGAAACGCTCATTCTCACACGAGCGCCAGAGTGCTCCGGTGAAAAAAGCAGCTTGCGCCCGTTTTGCAGCGCAGAGTAGGCGTCGATGTCGTGAGAGATGACAGACTGCAATTCAAAGGGAACAGAACTGCGGCCCATATCCGAAGAGCGGCGCGACTCTCCCCACGCGAACGCCGTTAATATGTATGGCTTCGCCAGCAGCTCCTGCACTCGTTCTGCTCTTTTCGAGTCGTTTCGGCGGGCGTCGTTAAGCATGCGCATGCAATTGAAAATGAAGGCAAAGTTCTTGTCCTTGATGAGAAGACTCGACAGCATACTCTCCTCACGCACCGCGATTTCGCTTTGCTTTCCAGTGCCAAAAATATTTGTCAAGAGGCGCTCTTGCAAAAACCGAGTGTAAGACAGGTGAAATACATCCTGCCTAGTGCAGAGACGGTAAATGACGGCGATCCAGTTGTTCGTCCGACGCAGTTCATCAATGGGCATGCTCTTAATTTCTTCAGCTGCGTATTTGGCGAGACGCTTCGCAATTTTCGCTGCATTATCCTCAGTAGCGGTTGGCTTTTCGAGTGCTGTCAAATTGGCCTGAATTCCGTCGTAAACAGCCCGAATGAGACGTGGTTGGTGACCAAAAATACCGGAAATCGTCATCTCAAATGTTTGCTGAGCCTTCTTCAAAATTCGCAAAATGGACGATGCCTCAGATGAATCACTTGTCTTCTTGAGCTCCCGATCAGCGTACTCCGAAACCGTTTCTGTCAGCAAATCCTCCATCCACGACTCCTCTTCGCCACCGCCGAGTAGATCGTAGAGAGCCGACAATGATTTCTTGCTGGAAAACGGGTCGTTACCATCAGATGGATCAATGCACTTTTTGCAGAAAGGCAAAAGATAGTTTTTCTCTTCGTGAATGAGAATTCGCAAAACAGATTCGCTCACTTGCTCGTACGAGGATCGGATCAGGAAGCAGCGTGCTAATACGTCCTCCTTTTTCACGGCCTTGACGCATTGATTGATGTACTCAACAACACCAAGCGCTTTGAAGCCCGGCCTTTTCGCGCAATAGAAGGAAGCAAGACTTTTCAGATACGTTTCTTCGACCACGGAGGAATACAGGGTCAGCCGGACGTCAGTAGAGCATCCAAGATTGAGAGAAAAGCGCTTGACGCTCTCCATTTCGCCTACGCTGGTCGGGCCGCCTGATCGGACACGGCAGACAATTTCGTTCACCTTCGCTCTGAACGACTCCTTCAACTCGGAAGTCAAAATGACATCCATCCACAAGTGACCGACAACAATTTCCGTAGGCTGAATAATGTGCTCAGCTGGCAGGCCTCTCTTTTGCCAGGTCCAGTGAAGATACGTGAAAATCGACTTCACAACATTCCCCCCTGCTGTGTACTTTTCATATGCGTCCAAGTATGATAATATGGAATCCTTCTGTATCGTCGACTTTACGTTGTTGACTTGCTTTTTCAGTAATTCACGCAGAAGGTAGTAAACAACAAGCACTTGGGTGCTTTCCACTGTTTCGCCAACAACAGGTGTAGAGTTGCTACCTCGAACAAGGGCAGGATAGTTTGAGCACTGGTATGCAGTCAAGTTGTAAACCAGCCCATGTGCTTCGCATATCTGGCTAATGAGTTTGTTGTAGTCCTTGCATAGGTTTTGGGACGGACGCTTTTTGAACTTTTGAAATGCAGTGTTGCAGACGCCAGCAACCTCTTTCCAAAGAGGAGGAAATGAGTTCCGAGTCCTAATCTCTTGCTCAGCCATGCTCATATACCAAAACTGAGACTGTTTGGAATATACTTTTCAACAAAATAATGTGTAAATCGATGTTCCGAGTGTGCGGAGCTGCCTCGGAATCAAGGGCGCCAAAGCATGATGCGCTAGGAGCAGAGAGTGAATCGAAAACAAAAGCGTGCATCGAATTGAATGAAATAGAAAGAGCAAAGCACACAGCGGTGGAAAATGAAAGGTTCGTGATTTTTTTTTCACGCGAAAAGAGCCATGGTCACACCAATCGCTCTAGAGCAGAGGCCTACATCTCCGTTTCGCGTTATGAAGTGGCGCTCCTTATATACACATATATATGCATACATATATATATTAGTTTACTCAGACTCGAGGAAACATGTTGGGAAGAATAAGCTGTAAAGTTCAAAGACGCTCGTACTAATTATCAAGCACTTCCTTCTTCCAATGACTGAAGTATGTGATATTTTTTGCACAGACCAAATCAGCGGAACAAACGCCTATCCAAGCCAAAATCGCAGCTGGTGGTAGTTAGCGCTTCCCCAAGTGTCTTGGATTGGCGCACATCGTGGGCTTTGAGGGGCGCGCAACCTTGGGGCGCTCTGAAACTCAAGCGTGTGCATGATGAAGCATTTCAGTGGCTCTTGCTCGTTTGCTGAGATAGTGACCGAAGCCTCGACGCATGAGCACGTACATCGCCGTACTCAAACACCTAAACCGCTTGCACGTCGTTCCTCGCAGTCTGAAAGAGCCTGCCGGTTCTTGCTATACCGCATTTGACAGACCTGGCGTTTTGAGCTCATAGTACGCAGCGTGCTCTCTCTTCTTTCGCCTCCTGAGACCCGACCGACGATTTTCTGCGAAGAACTACTCCTGCCAGTCATTCCACCAAAGTACTGAAAAAAAAAACCCTTAGCATCTCGCCATTTCACATCCCCCCCCCCTCACCCCACACGAATGCCCAACACCCAAGAATCCCACCACACATCTTATGCACTCCGTTGCTCCTTGCTTCCAGCGAAACTACTAAGAAAACTTTGCTACTCGCTTCCTTCTTCCAACAACGCTCTTTCACCCCCCCCCCCTAGCAGCCAAAGCCCTTTCGGGGTTCTCGCATCCTCGTTGGCAATGCGCCGCCTCCCCGGGGCGCCCTTTGGTTCACGCCAGCCCGCGCGCCTAGGGGCTGCCGCCCGTTACCCCCCCCCCAACGCACCCGGGGGCCCAAACCAGGCCGGCAGAGACCCCAAAGCGGCCCAAACCCCAACGCGGCAAAAAAAAGCCGGGCTTCCCCTAGAAAGCAGCCCCGGCGCCCGGGGAAAAGCACCAAAGCGGAAAAGGGCCGTATTCGTCCTGCGAAGCTCACCTGAAAGACAGCCGCGGCCCGTCATTTTTTCGTTTTGGCCTTCTTCGTACGCGCCGGCGCGGCCGGCGAGAGCGGCCCCACCCCCACCCCTTTTGCCACGCAGTTTTCCTTTTCCCAAAGGAGGCCTCACTTAAAGAATAGCTATGTTAACCATTTTTCACATCCCGTCAAGCACAGGCGGCTGGCACCAAGCCTCTGGCCCAGATGTTGTCCTTTGAACCCCCCACCACGCCGTGACACACACAATTCGGGTATTAAAAAAAGCCATACCTGCGCCACAAAGCGACCTCGCGGACGGCATTAGCTTACCAACGGATAAAAAAAATTTTTCTGTAACCCCAAATGCCAATGACCCTCGAGACAAAACGCAATAGCAAACGCTTCAGCTTCCGGTAAAAAACTTTACCCCCAACCACAAGTCAGACGACGCGGCGCCCGTCCGAAAACCCACGGCCCGCCCGGAGAACAAGCGCCAGCCCAGCGCCGCAGGCCCGCCAACGGCCACACCAACACCTTAACGGAATCGTTATTTTTTTTCCGCTAAAACATCAACCTGGCCATCATCTCGAAAAAAAAAAAAACAAATAATAAATATTGCAAACGTTTTCTTTGAGCCCAACGAGGCGTTTACCTTTTACCAGCTGCGAGCACGCCCCGCAAGGTTGGTTTCCTAATCACCATAAAAAAAGTGCGTCCCTTACCCTACGGCGGACCAATTCCCCCCTCCTATAAAATTGGCGCCTCGAAAAAAATACCTTTTTTGAGCTTCTAAGCGAAAACTGCCATTGTGCAGCCAACCTTTTTTGCACGAAAAAAAGACCCAGAAAAAAAAACGCCCAGAAAAACAGCACACACCAAACGCAAGCGCGGCACAAGTTTTTCACCTAAAAACTTATGCCTACATTCATATTTAAAAAAAAAAACTCAGAGGACACAACGCCACGGATACCAAAACTTTTTCAGGCAAATCAGCAGCTATATCGCAGCCTTTACTCCTTTCTTTCACCGTGGTAAAAAAAATGGCCTCAAAGCTGCCATCAGCCCATTTTTCTAAAATGCAAAACACAAAAGATCATCAGAGCTTTCTTCTTATGGCACAAAACGCAAACCCCGCGCCCACAATGTATTTTCTTTCGGCTAGCAAGCCGGCACTCTGTAAGAAAAAGGCGCAACTCGCCCAATCATCTCTGGCTTTCAATTGTCATAATCATCCATTGCGTCAAGTACTGCACCGCTCCTGAAACCACTCCGGGCGCAAACGGAAAAGTCCAGAACACTTTCGCACGGAGCAATCTGCATCGACATAATTTGCCCTTACTCTTCTGAAAGCCCAGAATTTATCATTTAAGCCAAAGCACAACCACCTCTGGCGGTGACAGGGTCAGGCGCGCGTGACGTAGGGAAGTCAGAGCGATGTATCACTGCCGATGCCCGCAGTGTCCGGTGCTGGATGGCGTGGCGCCGGAGCGACCCGCGACCGCGCACACGTTTTCGCCATCCACAGGATGGGCGGAGTGTCGGCGTGACTCGAACGCGTCCCACCCCCGGCCCTCACTGCCCACTGGGGGCGGGGTGAGCCTGGGCCCCCCGAGAGGGATGCCCCGGGTGATGGCCAGCATAATGTGCGTGGCTGTGGGGCGACCTGTGGGGCGGGGGTGGGTAAGGTTCGAGGCAGAAGCCATGCACCGATGACCGGGTCTGGGCATTGCTGCACCTCGTGTGCCTACGGCTGCCTCGCGCCGCGCGACGGGGCCTGTGACCGGCCTGGTGGGGATGGGTTCAGCTCAGTGTTTTTGTGGGGCTCTTTGTGTGATGAATGTAAGTACTGTTCTGCTTTTGAAGTTAAAAATTTGAACCCTGCTGGTGGGGTAAACCGGTGGTTGCTTTGTCTCTGCTGGGGCGCTTGGGTGACTTTTTTGGCGGGGGTGCTAAGGCGGGCTGCTTCTTTTTTTGAAAAGGGTGGCGTCCTTTCTGTTTCGCAGCCAGGAAACAGCGGATAAAAAAATGTGTGTGAATTGTGTTGTTTACAAGTATAAGAAAAAGTAGTTGCGTGCGGTAAAGTGGCACATGATGTGCTTTGTGTGAAAATGGTTTTGATGGCGACGGTGTCTGCAGGCTTCTGGCGGTATGAAACGTTGGTGTGCTCTTTTTCGCGTTTTGGTTTGGTGGTGGATGTCTTTCGGGTGACGGGGTGGGGTGTTTCTTGCGGGTTAAAGTGTTTTTCCTACATTTAAAAGAACCTTTTGAGAAAAAATGTTGACTGGCTTTCTGTGCGTCGGCTTTTAAGGTGAGGATCAGCAGGGTTCGCGGATAATCTGGTGGTGCCAGATGAGTGCGAGAGGGAAAGGATGAATAAAAGGGTCTTTTCGCGGCCTTTTTGCCTGGGGCTAGGCGGGCCCTTATCATTGAGGGTGGCGTCGGGATGGCCGCGGGAGGTTGCGGGGTGGCTGCGCGGGGGGGGATATCATTAGTGGGTTGGTTTCTCTTAAATGTCTGCATAGAGGTAACCAGTGCTTATTTTTTTACCGCTCCTTGTTCGCTGAAACTGAATAACTGGCGAAGTAGGCTTAGAGTAACCTTCTGGTTTGTGAATGGTTTCTTTGCGTGCCAGTGCGTGGAGAAGTGACGAGCTCTCTGTCTTGGTTGTCGGTTTACCGCCACCGCTGCATTTTGGTCGAGGGGGGGGGGCTGAAGAAGTGTCAGGCTACTGCACCTTTTCTCCTTCATGCGTTTCTCTCGCTTACTTTTCATGTGAGGGCCCTTGGGTTGGCGCAGCACTTCAGTCGGGCCACCAGTATCTCCAACACGGTTTGGATGGGGATAGAAGAGTGCTTTATTCGCAGCTATCAGGGTTTTAGTGGTGATCTATAATGAACGTTTAGTTTTTGTTGAATGCCAAAAGAAGGTGAAGCTGATCACTGTGTGCTCGCCGATCAAAGCAGCGTCGAATGCGGCAAGGCGGCGTGAGAGCTGCCGTTGCGAACGGGGAATGGCTGCTTCTGGCATTGTCCGTCGAGTCTTGATTGCCGGCGGTGCCTTTTTTTTTCTGTTCTTTCTGGACCTGTCATCTCAGTGGCGCACTGCATAATGGCTTCTTACTCCTCCTTACTTTAGTTGTTTCTCATGTCTGCTTGCTTGTGCGCCTCGAAAGAGCTAACACTCTAGTAGGTTCCGATGCGCTTGCTTTCAATCGTCGCTCTGTCAGCTGGAGCCTATATTGCCGTTTCTGTTTGCTTCCTCCAGATGGCAGTACGTAGCAAAAAGCGGAAATCCCTCTTGAAAAAGAAGTTTTCATACCCTATAACCAAGATTGCTCACCGCGGTGGTTCCCTCTTGGGTCCGGAAAACACAATGTACACATTTATGCAGGCTGCCAAGGTTGGGCTTTGTGACATGATCGAGCTGGATGTCAGGGAGTCGAAGGATGGGCAAATCGTCGTGTGCCATGACCGCACACTTGAACGCACATGCGGCCCAAAGTACGCGGGGGTGACGATTTCAGAGTTGGTGGTCGGCAAGAACCCTTCCAAAACACTTCCTCAATGCAAGAGAACTATTGAGTTGGAGTTTGCCACTCGCGACATCAAGCAGTACGAGGCGTCTGACAGCGTCCCCGTTGATGACACCACCAGAATTTGCCTCTTGAGTGAAGTGCTCAAGAAGTTCCCTTCTATGCCGCTGCACATTGACATCAAGGATGAAAGCGAAGATTTTGTCGCTTTAGTTCTAAACCTGCTTGCCGCGCACGGACGCGAAAGCATCACTTTCGTGGGAAGCAGCCGACCGAAGAACCGACAGTTCATCAACGAGTACTTTGCGGAGAGGGAGCCCGAAATTCGGAAACGGTACCGGATTTTTGGGGGGCCTCGTGATTTTTTCCAGACGTACCTCCTCTTTTACACGGGGCTACTGCCTTACTTCTCCGTAAACTATGATGTTTTCTCGATTCCGGTTTTTACAAGCACTATGAAGAACGATGCCGCAAGGGAATATGGAAGAGTTGTTGCTGCTGTGGGTGCATTTCTTTTCTCCTCACCGTTGCTGTGGAGGTACCTCCAGAGCCGAGGCGTCGCTGTGATTGGGTGGAACCTGAACGACGAGGTCGACATTTTGCAAGGGATTCAGTGGCCCCTAAACGGCCTGATGTCTGACGACCCCATCAAACTCCGCCAGCTAATAGATGCGAACAAGAGAGTGGCTCGGTTGAACGTGCTAGTTGGTTAGTTTTTCTCTTTTCCAAGCTGATAGCGTTTGCACCTTAAATACCACTTCAATCCCACAATATTTACGGGAAGGCCGAAAGCGCATCGCGAAGCAGTTGTGCGCAGAAAACACGAAAAGGGCTGCCTCCAGAGTGATAGGTACATATGCCGCTCTTAAAGGCGCTTGCAGTTTTGAGTTTTTCATGCTTCTCGGCCAGCTCAAACGCTCTCGAAGTCCTTGAGGCCAACGCTTTACCCACCCCCTTCCTTTTTTTGCTTTGCTGTCAGCTTTACATAGGAAGCAATTAAAATGAGTCGCCGCCGATCTACAATCATCATCGCCTCCGGGGGCGTATTCGGGTGCGCCTTGCTCGTCTTTATGGATGGAGCTGTGATGGCAAGCAAGGCCAAGCTCCCCTACAACTTTCTCATGTGGCTACCCACACTGGTCGCGCTGCTTGGTACCTTCGTTTTGTCGCTTGTGAAGCCCGTGTATATCCTGGGCACAGACAGTGACTTGGACGACGACGATGACGGTATTAAAAAGGCTAAAAGCATGTTCTTTGTGGGAGCACTTCTTCTCTTCACGTCCATCTGTCTTTCCATATGGAAGACGGTTGATCCCTACGGAAACAAAGGAGTTGCCTGGCCAGGGGCGGCGCTGTTGGTACACTCGTTGCTTTTGATGCTTATGAACTATGCTTTGTTTATCGCGCGTGCGCAGTATGATGAGGATTGAAGATTAGAAAAGAAAACTACTACTGGTGCCGGTTTGACTCATGAGCCGTGCTTCTTCTTAATCAGCATAAGAGTATAGCCTTGGACACAGTGTTTCGAATGCGTTATAAAGTCGCTCCTTTTCGCTTATCATTGTAAGAAAACCCCGATCGCCTCTGCATCTGCCCATGCTTTTCATCGCTTCCATTATATGTATCTTGACACATGCTGTTTTTGCCAATGACCTGGATCGCATAGAGTGAGCTCAAAGGAAAAGCTGACAATGGACTCACTACAAGGATCTAGCCAGGTATCACCTGAGCATTTGAAATCGATGAAGTCCGCAATTCACTCATTCCTACAGGAGACCGGTGTTTACGACTCTATACGCGACATTGTTGATACGTATGTCTCAGAGCACGGCGATGAGGCCGACTCCAGCGAAAACCCAAGCGCCATCATGCGAATTGTGAAAGAAAAAGGAATATTACAGGAGCTTGTCAGCCAAATTCAGTCTCGTTCTACTGTAGGCGCGGTACCTTCCATCACCGTACCGAGTGATGGCCGGCACTACCTTCTTGTTCGAGTGAATGGCGGACGCGCTTTTGTAGACAACCTCGACCTAGCCCCCTCGACTGTGAGCAAGCGTTCTGTCGTCTTCGCTGCTCACTTTGGTAACCAGAGGTTCCGCTCTGCAGTAAAGCCGTGCTCTGCCGAACCAAAGTTTGATGAAGAGTTTCTCTTTGAAGTGGACGCCACTGGGTTCGGGTTTGGCGAGGCGGATCTTATCGAAGTCTCAACCCCTTTTCACATTGCCGTCCTGCGAGAAGATTCACAGCTCAACGTCGCTGAGCTGCTGGGCGAGAATATCATAGAATGGAGAAAGGTCCTAAAAAGCGGTTACCTAGGGCTCACGGTGGAACTCTGTGGCAGAAACGCTGGGGTACCAGCAGGTATTGTAGATCTACAGCTCGAGTTGGTGTCGAAAAAGCGCATTCGGTACAAGGAGGAGGATATTGTGTCGCGTGTGGAGCAGCAGCGTATTGCCGTCACCAACGCTGACCGCGAGTTCCTCGTGTACTCTCGGCGATGGTGGTCAGAGTATCAGGGTTTACGCCCCACACACAAAGATCGAAAGGTACGACTATTTGCATCCACGTCAACTGGAAGGATGGTGCCACTGACCCACTTCGTTTCGCCAATACAAGCAGAGTTCGGCCTCGACTCACCGCAGGATGCCGCGCGTTTTGTCTCGCTGCTGCGCGTCACTGCCGAGGGCACCGGCTCCATAGGGGCGTTGAGCCTTGAAGAAAGTAGCTGGCTATCGCCTTTTATTTTTCTTTCGCAGAGGCAAGGCTACCACTGCAACCACGCTGCCCTTCTTTGCTCTCTTTTACTGGGGTTTGGTATCGATGCTTACTGCGCTCTTGGGTCTTGCCACAACGGCGAAGTCGGGGTTTTTGTCGTCTCCAGGTCTACCGATGCGCGTGGCTCAGCCAAGGTCACGGTGTGGAACCCCACGTCAGGTGAGCGGTCTTCGCCGAGTGAGCAGGATACATTCGCTACCGTTGACTGCATGTTCAACAACAAATCTTTTTTTGCCAATTGCCAAGCCTCGAACAACATCGCTACCACATCGTTTGAGTGTTACAATGAAGAACTCTGGAAGCCACTGAACGTGCTGAAACTGAGAATGGTGCCAAGATACCCTTCTGCACCACTCTTGTTTGAAACTGTCGCTGCGTCGCCGATCGAGCGCTCACTGGAGATTCAGCTGAGGGCGGCGATTTCGACGTACCGCGACTCCTTTGGTGTGGTGACGACGTATGACGACACGGTTTCGTACGTGCTGTCGCAGGCGCTGCTACTGTACGAACGTCAGCAGAGTGAGGGCGGCGCCCAGAGTTTCGCCCTTTTTCAAGAATCTGTGAAGGGCACCCTAGGGGTGGGGAAAACGTTCAAGGCTATTCCGCTGAACGTTTCGTACCTCGACGCCGGCAGCGTTATGGACGTTGTGCGCGCTGCTTCGGTGGGAAGAGAGATTTTGGATACGGTGGTGGACAGCGCCAAATTTGGAGTGCGCGCCAAGGTATTCTGCTTCCCAGAACGTGTCTTCTCTGTTTGGGTGATGATTGCGGTAAACTACAGTGCAGCCAGCATTTCATAGCTGACTTTTTGCATTGCCTGTATCGCTTTGTGTATTGTTTCGCCGTGGATCTCTGCATATCTTTTTACTGACTGGCTCATAGACTGCGTACCATGGCTTTGTATACATTTCTCAAAGCACAGCACAAAGACGCAACATGTAGCTCGAGGCCATCGACACACATCGCTCCAGAGAGCGATTTTGCCCTGAGAAACGTCAAGGCAGATCAGCGTTGCGCTCTCCTAGCCGACCCTGCATGTCTTCAGGGTGCTGCAGTTCTACCTGCAGTAATGTCGTGGCGTCCCGCGGGCTTTCTATCAACAATGCGACGCGTTTTTTGATTTAACGTCCATGTCATCTTTCTCAAAATTTCCCACCACACTCTGTACCTCCGATATTAGAATGCTTTCATTTTCGCTTCAAATCGCTGTTTCGTACCGTTGCACCCCCCGTAACTGTGATCTCCGGTGCTGTTAAGAGTCAGTTGTGCAGATGCAGCGTTTTGCAAGTGCTTTGTTGGGCAGATGGGGTGCCGCACAGTGCAGGGTGGTGCCTTTTCGGGCTCACCCGACTCTTTTGCCCCTGATGAACAGGGTGCGCTGCTTCTCTGTGATTAGTGCTGCTTACGAGGGATCGGCCCCCGCAACGAGCTCGAATATCGGCGACCCGCATGCGCCACCGAAGACAAACGCGTCTGCAGTGTCAACAGAGCACGACGTCTCTATCACGGACGGCAATGGTGATCGTGTCGACGTCACCCCGCTAAACTCATTTGAAGAGTTGCGCGATGCACCGCGATGGCTGGCGGAGGGGTTGAAGACGCTCAAGTACCCTTCCACGACTGACATTCAGAAGTTCACAATACCTTTGCTGGCCGACGGTCACGATGTTATCGGACTTGCACCAACAGGCTCGGGAAAGACGGTGGCGTTCGCGGTTCCAGCCCTGGCAGGGTTCAAGCCCAACCCCGATGGGACGCCGTCTGTTCTGGTTCTAGCTCCCACGCGGGAGTTGGTGCAACAAACCACGAAGGTATTTCAGAACCTCGGATGTGGGCAGGTGCGCGTCTGCGAGGCCTACGGTGGTGCCCCGCGCGATCTACAGGCCCGCCGTCTTCGCAACGGCTGTGACGCTCTCGTTGCTTGTCCAGGACGACTCAAGGACTTTCTCGACGGCGGCGACGTGTCTATCCGTAATCTGTCGTTTCTGGTCTTTGACGAAGCAGATCGCCTTCTCGACATGGGGTTCCAGGTCCACTTGGATGAGATTATGGCCTACCTTGGCTCAGCTTCACACCCGCAGACGATGATGTGGTCGGCGACGTGGCCAGAGTCGGTGCAAGAGATGGCGCGCAAATATCTATCGGACGATCGTGTTTTGATTCGAGCCGGTACGGCCGGCGCGGGGCTTCAAGTGAATGAGCACATCAAGCAAGAGCTCATCTTCTGCAGAACCTTCACAGAGCGCATTGAGAAGCTTGGGTCGTTGGTCGAGGATGGGACCATCGACGACAACAAGGACAAGCTCATCATCTTTGTGGAGCGCCAGGCGGATACGGAAAACACAGCCAGGGCTTTCAGCCACCGGCTAGGAATCGATACACGCTACGTAGGGACAATTCACGGCGGTCTGTCGCAGCGGCAGCGGGACAGGGTCATGAGCATGTTCAAGAACAACCACATTCGCCTTCTCGTCGCGACCGATGTTGCTTCTCGAGGTCTAGACATTCCTGATGTAACGTGCGTGGTGAACTTTCAGGCTCCAAAAACGATTGACAGCTATTGCCATCGCATCGGCCGCACCGGCCGCGCCGGTCGCACCGGCACCGCTTACACATTCCTTGGCGAAGAGGATGGTGGTCTCGCAACAGAACTCGTCAACTACTTGACTCGCTGCCATGCCACTGCCCCAAAGGAGTTGATGCAGCTCGCCGAGAGCTACCAGCATCGGATGCAGCAGCAGAGGCAGCGCTTCAGGCGGGTTGATCGAGGAGGTTTCTCCAGAAGGGAGAACAACAGTGGGTTCGGCCGCCGCCGCAGCGATCGAGGCGGTTCACGCGAGTTCATGCCTCGCAGGCCCGACTCGCGCAAGCCCGATGACGATCTTCCGTCCACATTGGACTGGTGAGCACACCCCAGGGGATAGAGGATGGGGTGAAATTACCTGATTAGTTTAACGCAGTGCTTCGGCACAAACCGCTACCCTTTAGTACTTGGAGGGCCGTCCAATACATGACCTGTGAATCTCCCGCTATCAAGGTTCTCCATCCGATTCCTTGTCCCTTAGAGCTCCGCGGTTCTTCGATTGTTTTATTGTTGGTCTCCTGAGGAGTTTCTTCTTCCTCCCTGTTTTTCATATGACCTTTTTTCTTCCGCTTCTTTCCTTCTCTCTGTCTCCCTGATAACGGGGGACACCTCAGCGTGGTATCAGGGTCCAGTACCCACTCTCTCTGTGGGGAAGCCAAGCAGCCCCTATTCCTGCCACTGCACAACCACCTCTGGTGGTGACAGGGTCAGGCGCGCGTGACGTAGGGACGTCAGAGCGATGTATCACTGCCGATGCCCGCAGTGTCCGGTGCTGGATGGCGTGGCGCCGGAGCGACCCGCGACCGCGCACACGTTTTCGCCATCCACAGGATGGGCGGAGTGTCGGCGTGACTCGAACGCGTCCCACCCCCGGCCCTCACTGCCCACTGGGGGCGGGGTGAGCCTGGGCCCCCCGAGAGGGATGCCCCGGGTGATGGCCAGCATAATGTGCGTGGCTGTGGGGCGACCTGTGGGGCGGGGGTGGGTAAGGTTCGAGGCAGAAGCCATGCACCGATGACCGGGTCTGGGCATTGCTGCACCTCGTGTGCCTACGGCTGCCTCGCGCCGCGCGACGGGGCCTGTGACCGGCCGGGCGGAGATGAGCGTAGCTCTTGTGTGGCAGAGAGGAGACGACAAAAAAATTCAGTTTCCGGTTCTCGTGTCTCAGGCACCATGTATCTTGAGTGGAGTGTGCAGTTTGTAGATAGCATGACGGCGTGTGCTTTTTTGAACAGAGGAACAAAACTGTCTGTATGGGACGAGCAAACGTTGCTGTAGTCAAGCCATGCACCCTGCGCGGCAAGCATATCTTCTCAGAAGTATTTTTTGCGGCTTTCTCTATGAGGGTGGTGGTGGAGCAGCACCTGGGTCCTTCTCGGACGTAGCAGGAGATGCATGAGAAGCAAAAGGATATGTGCACTCTTCCACCGCGAATCGGCGACACTGCTTACTATGGAAATCAAGGCAGGCGCGTTATGTTGTGTTTTTCTGGAGTTGTCGAGCAGCTTTTTTCCCCCTTTTCTTCACAGGCAGCAGATCTGCTTAACCTGTTAAAGACGTAACATTCGAACAAAAAATAAGCAAGTGAACTACAGACGAAATATACGCGCATGAGCAGCACCGATACCTCTCCCCATCTTCGAAACAGTGGAAGATGCGCACTCTTAGCGCAGTTCGTCGAATCCGTTCCTTCTTTTTGAGAGCTTCTGCTTTCTCCAGTCTAGCGGAGGGGCACGTGCGAGTAGGACATCGAGCGTTCTGTCGTCTCATGGCTTCACTTACTCGTTTCCACCGCGTCGCGGTGACTCGTTTTTTACTTGGAGAGAGTTCGGACTCCTGCACAAGTTGCTTCTCACGAGCCGGATCCGCTCATTTTCATCGCCAGCTCCTCTTTCTCTTCTCTCACGTGTGCCTCGCTGCATCGCATCCCGCGCGCGGCTTTTTCTCCTTCCTACCTCTTTGTTATTCCGCGAGAGGGCTAGTGGCTGAAAAGCGCGTAGTCCAAAGCACTTCAGCCGCATCGGCTGTCCATCCCGCCACAAGCTCGCGCAGATCACACGAAGCTCAAGGCTTGTCTGGCATTCTCTCTAATCGACAAAAGACAACCCATGGCTCAGATTATTGGAACCTCGCCGGAGGACCTGCGGCGGGCTGCTGATGCCCTAGTGCAAGGCAAGCTGGTCGCCATCCCAACCGAAACTGTATACGGATTAGGCGGCAATGCGCTGATTGGAAGTGCTGTCAAGAGCATTTACGCCGTGAAGGGGCGGCCACCTACCGACCCACTCATTTGTCACGTGTACACCTTGGACGGCGCACGTAAGTTGTGGGATCTGAAGTGGGATGAGGGGGCGGTGGAGCTGGCGTGCACAATCGGGGCGGCTCTGTGGCCAGGACCGTTGACGATCGTCTGCAAAGCAAGCCCGACCCTTCCGGATTGCGTTACAGGTGGTTCTGGCTACGTGGGGGCTCGCATCCCCAACAATCCAATAACGCTGAAACTGCTAGAGATGGCTGATGTTCCTGTAGCTGCCCCAAGCGCGAACACCTTCGGGCACGTAAGCCCTACGACCGCGCAGCACGTTTACGACGACTTGGCTGCTCGAGACCCGGAGCTACTGATCATTGACGGCGGACAAAGCGCGATCGGCATCGAGTCGACTGTAGCCAAGGTTGAAGCGAACGACTTGGTGGTGGTGCTGCGCAGGGGGTGCATTACCGTGAGCATGATTCACCGCGCCATTGCAGACAGGTACCCGCAGACGCGTGTCGAAATTCGAGACACGCGCATCATGTGTGACCCAGCGAAGGCGCCGATGGTAAGCCCTGGCCAGCTTCTCACTCACTACTCCCCACACGTGCCGTCGTCCCTCCTCACACCCGGTAGCTTGGCAGCGTTGACAGCATCTGCGGATGTGCCTGTCTACGTTCACCGCGGCAAAGACGTTGTGCCTCTTTGCGAGACCGTTGTCCTTGATTTTAACGGATACTTATCGCGATTCAGAGACACCTGCCTCTTCTACCACGACATGAGCCCTGACGGCAATCCTGAAGAGGGGTGCTACGCCGTCTTTGATGCGTTGCGAGCGACCGAGACAATTAAGGGGGCGAAGGGTCTTGTATTTCCGCTCATCTCAGAGTGGCCACACGACAAGGCAAAAGAAGATTTACTGACCGCGATGGAGGACCGACTATTTCGCGCAGCATCGGGCGTGACGGCCGTCCTGATCAATGAGGCCGCACCTGCTTCGGCGCGACACACCGACTAAAGGGCCGTTGAGTGTGAGCGGAGAGCAGCGACTCGCCGCAACCTCAGTTCGCGTACCAAAAGAAAAGGAGATGGAAGCGGGTGCCGCAGCTCCTAATTCGCTGACTACTCACTAACGGAAGGAACATATAGGTTTCACATAACTGCCGAATTCAGCGTTTAATGGATGCAATAACCCTTTCCTTTTCTCTCAACTTGACCCCTCTCTTCTCGGGTGTCGCGCTGCTGCCTTCGCTATGATCGGCTACTATTACAATCCCCTCCCGTTCCCCCCAAAGAAAAAGGAATAAACAACTCTTTTTGCTTCTCTTACTACCTCAAGTGCAAGGGAGAACTAAATCTTCTGCATAGTTTGAGAGACAACTTCCGCGTGTTGGACGGCGTTTATTGCCGTGAATCGCAACTCGCCACATCTCTAGCTTTTCTTTTTGTGGTGGAAGTGACGCTCTTACTGGTGCAGAGGAGAGATACGGATGAGTGGCACGGGGGAATCTTTTTTTTCTCTCACATACACACATGCACCCGCACTCGCCAATCCACACCACCGTCCCCGATGGCACCATATCGTTTCACTGAACCTTCGGCGATCTTTGTCTGCGACACTTTTCCACTTCTGTACAACACACCCTTTTGCTGAAATTGACTTGGCGACGACTCGAACCTCAAGCTCGGATAGCAAGCTTGAAGGCTTGGCGCTTTTCATCTCTCTTGCATCCCCCAGCCTCCTTACAGGGCACCCTTTCCAGCCTCCTTCTCTGAGGCTCTCGAAGCGACGCGTGAGCGACGTTGAAGTTTCTCAACACCCACCTTAACGTACCGAGTCAGAGAGAGGTATCATGGCGTCTTTTCACCCTCGCGATGCTTTCATCCTCCACCAGGAGCACATCCAACGCATGAACGAGGGCGATGAGGTGGACACCTCGGAGGAGCAGAAGGTTCAAATTGATCTGCAGCGTATCACTGATAACGAGTCCACTGCTGTGGTAACTTTCTCTCACGAGGATCACACCCTAGGAAACCCCCTGCGGCACGTTCTTATGCAGAACGCCGCCGTGACGAGCGCCGGCTACGCGATTCCCCATCCTCTGGAACCGAAGATGCTCTTGCATGTGCAGGCTTCCGACTACGCTGTAGAGGCCGTAGCCAAGGGTCTGGAGCGTCTTGCGGAAATCTGTGACGACACAATTAGTAGCTTCGACAATTGTATGGTAGAGCAGCATCGCATGGCAGCTGCTACGCAACCAGAGTAGAGCCCATGTCGTGTTGTGGCAAACAACAGCTTTAGCTTTGGGTGAAGGACAAAGGCTACCAGGTGCAAGTGGTCTGCCTCCTTTGCTCTCCCCCGCTGTTGCCTCCCCCAAGAGCCATTTGAAGCAGCAGGTGATGCCGTTTGGGTGTTTCTTCCCGCCTAATTCACCCCCACAGTCCGCTTAAGATAGTACACAGTAATCGACCTGTTTTCGTATGTCTCGCCTGTCAACAAGCTCAGAAGAACCAGGCTACTCAGCTTCAGGCCAGGCTGCATTTCGCGAGCGCATTCCAAGAGGGGAGGAATATCTCTTCGCCGCCAGATGTGTGGCAGCGCACAGCGTTAGTGCAAGCCTGCAAAGCCGCTGTGCTGCGATTACCACTCTGCAGGTCAACCTCTGTGCCCCCCTTGACCACTCCTGTAAGCACACGAGAGATGCGGCTTTCAGTCCGGGGCCCGTGAGTGGGAAGACTGAATGGCGTACTGCGAACTCTTTTCAATTCATACTATCTCCTTCTTTGCTTATATGCTTGCTCTTTTATTCCTTTTGGTGAGTAGGAGGAGCTGGCGCTGATCTAGGCATCACGAGTGATGCATGAATGAGCTCGAACGTCCCGGTGTGTGTGGGCGATGGCGCCACGCTATCCGCCTGCATACCTGCAGCATTGGAAGAGCGCGGTGACGACGAGGTGATGTTCGCACTTCTCCGGCACCGCCACTGCGGCTACTCGAAGGCGGCGCGACTAGAAGGCAGTAGCGGTGCCGTCGATGGCAGCGAGGCGTCCATCACTGCGGAGCGCGTGACCAAACGAGCATGGTGTGCGTTCGTGGAGCTGCTGAAGCGGCGGATCATCACCTCCTCGCACGATCGGCGTTCATTACCACTTGCGGGGGGGGCACACGGCACGCCGGGTGATGAGCGTGGTGCGGAGGATGAGTGTGATGTTGGGGTTTACAGTCAAGAGACCTTCTACACATGCTTGGTGGAAAGCGTCTGCTTGTGCATGGGCTGGACTTTTTGCCTGTTTCGCCCAGATGATCCACCCTTGCGACTGCAGCGGCTGGAGCAACGTCGGAGGCCGCGCTGCAAGCTGCGCTCGGAAGATATCTCGTCGTTGCTTCACGAGGCGCTCTCGGCAGAAGAGAACAGCGCTTGCAACGGAAAACTCCAGATGGCGGAGGTGGGCACCGCGACACCGACGCGGCTGCCGGTGGTACATGTAGACGACAGCCGCGTCGCCTACTACATATACACCTCCGGCTCAACAGGGGACCCAAAGTGTGTAGTAGCCTCGCGAGGCAATCTGCGAGCATACCTGCAGCGCTTCATTCTCGATAAGGATGGCCTCGCCGTGGGCGATGCATGCTGTCGCTTCTTTTGCCTCTCCTCCCCGTTCTTTGATCCGTCTATCGGTGACATGCTCGTGGGGCTCTGCACGCCTCACAGCATCTTCTACACATGCACTCAGGAGGACCTCCTCAACGGCCAGGCTGCGCCGCTGCTGGCCTGCGTGCAACCGACTCACGTGGTGAGCACTCCAGCGGTTTGGTCTTCTCTCACCACCGCTGGTCATCTACTGTCGGTGCTCCCTTCCTCGACTGCTCCAATGAAGGTGTTTCTCGGCGGTGAACGCATGTCTCAGGCGCTGATCAGCACCTGGGCTGACAGGGCAGAGCTGTACAACATCTACGGCGTGACTGAGGCCACCATATACCAGTCGGTGTGGCGCGTTTTTCCAGGCACAAGGGCAGAGCACGTGAAGTGCGGTCCCGGGGTGGGCACACGGGTTCGTGTCCAAAGGCTGGATGCTGCATCCGACGTGCTTCTCGGCGACAGCGACGCTTTCGCATTGGAAGAAGGCTTGCTCCAGGAGCTTGGTGAGTCTGCAGGCGACGACTACGGGGAAGTTGTCCTTTGCGGAGATCAAGTGTGCTGTGGATACGCGGAGGATAGCACGTCGTCACCC
This sequence comes from Leishmania donovani, assembly GCF_000227135.1. Lineage (NCBI taxonomy): Eukaryota > Euglenozoa > Kinetoplastea > Trypanosomatida > Trypanosomatidae > Leishmania > Leishmania donovani. Next base: position 827,248 of record NC_018255.1, on the reverse strand, counting down.
TTCGGCTGCGACGCCGCCACTGGCGAGCGCTTCTTTCGCACAGGGGATATCGGGCGACTTGTTTCGACAGGTGAGGGAGGTCCGCCGGATCTGGAGCTGCGTGGTCGTCGGGACTGGGAGATGAAGTTGAACGGTCAACGCGTGGCTTTGGAGGAGGTGGAGGGCACCGTTCAGCGGGCGCTAGCTGGTCTTTTTTCGCAGTGCGCCTGCTTTTGCGTGCAATCCGCGTCAGGCACACCAGCCATTGGTGCGGCGGTTGTGCTGACAGACGTTGTCGATGGGGGACTCTTGAGAGATCACAGGGAGGGCGTGGCTGCCGCGTTGCAGGAACTGCTTGCGCTGCACCTGCCCTCTTTCATGGTGCCGCGTCGCTGGCTGTTGTTCACCAACGGAGCTTCCTTGCCGCAGACGCCGACGGGCAAGGTGAGCCGCACCCAGCTTGCCGTCGACGCTGTCCAAGAGCAACAAGAAGAGCTTGATGCTCAGCTCAATGAAAAAAATGATGGCTGCTGCAGAGAGGAGGATGAGCTCTACAGAGTAGTGCAGTCTGTGTGGCAAAGGATGCTGGGTATGCCGGTTCGCTGTGACACTCACTACCTTCACGCCGGGGGTGACTCGCTTGGTGCTCTAAAGCTCAGCCGCGCCGTGTATCTCGGGCTCCACGCCGGCTCCGATGCCGGGATCGACGAGCATGGTAGGCTGCCTCCTCCTTTCCAGCCCTGCGTGTTGCTCCAGCACCCCCGCTTCGGCGACTATGTGCAGGCTTTGCGCGAGGCGTGGGCAAAAGCTCCTCTTAATGGTGAGTCGAAGCCGGAGAACGGCGAGACAGTGACGGCGTTGCCACTCCTTTTGCAACCTCCGCAAGTTCTCAGCCCTGCAGAGGCAGCTGCTGATTCCCTTTTCCGTGAAGTAGTTGCCGTTCAGTGCGCCGGGATTGCTGACCGCCTTCTTCGCCATGGCCTCGCCGACGTCAACGGACACAACCGTCGAGAACACCGCTGTACCACTCCCCTGCATGTGGCTGTTGCGAGTTGCTGCTCGCTGGAGCAGGAATTGGCGACATTGCGTGTGGTGGAGGTGCTGTTGCAGCACGGTGCCAGGCTTACCGCCGTGACGCTGGATGGCGTGACTGCTGCTCATTTGGCGGCAAGCAGGTCCGCCGCTATTCTTCGGCGTCTGCTAGAGCACGATCAGGCTGTGGTTCATTGCCGTGACGCCCGTCAGCAGTCACTATTGCACTTCGCGGCACGTAGCGGCAACGCTGAGACGGCTCGTCTTCTTCGCCAATACGGTCTGAAAATAGATACGAGAGACAAGTGGCAGCGGACGCCGGCGCACTGGGCCGTTTTGAATGGGCACACAGCGGTGCTGGAGGAGATGGCGTTGTACTGTACCTCTTCGGCAACCACTATCTCCGCCGCAGCGGCCACCAGGGCTCCAGAGCCGAACGATGTGGGCGCGAAGCGGAGACGCTGCCCAGGCAATGAGACGGCTCGCTTTACGCGACTGGCACGCAAAAAGACGTACCTGGCCTACGAGACTCTTCACGAGATAGCGAGGCGTCTGCACCCGACGGACCATCGTATTAAGCGACTGTGCGATATTCTGGCACCCTCAGTGGGTGAAGCTTCTGCGACAGAATAGCAAAAGGGTTTGCACATACACAGCAGGTGAAAAAAGGAAATTCACTCAGCAAGTCAAGGCGCTACAAGCGAAAGCTCACTCAACGAGCAGCCCGATGCGAATGAGAGGAGTGCGCTCTTCCTCTTCCCTCCTTTCTTGCACTGGAGGAGTCAGAGCGCGCGATGTCAGCTGTCTCTTCGTCGTCCGTGAGCAGTGAGCATTCTCTTAGGCAACCCACCGCTGAGGTACTGTATCTTTCTCTCATGCCACCTTCACGCCCTTTTTTTTTGCATCTCTCACGCTTTTTGTTTCGCCGCGAACAACAAAACGCCTGCTTGGGTGCCTGCTGCTGCTGCCGCCGCCGGCTACAGCCATACCCTCCACTTTCGAGGGAAGGACACTCAAGAAAGGCAAAGGAGAGGAACTCGCAGCCACGCTGTATCAAAGGGTAGAAGCTTGCTCCTAAGTAAGTACGTACACGCACGCGCACATACATACACCTAAAAAGCAAAGGACAACACTTTAACACTCGTGTATAGAGCATAGAGGCCGCCATCGGGCGAGGGAACGCTGCAGTTCTCTCTTCCTTTTTTGTTCAGCCTCCAGCCCCACTCCCACGGCAACTGGGCTTCAATGGGATTGTGTGGAGCTCACGAGTGCTTCATCCGGCTCTCATACCCACAGAAAGCGTACTCAACATCTTAATCTGTTCTCAGAATACTCTGTGCACGGCCAGCTCAACCAAATGCTCGCAGAACCCAAGTCGTCTGTAATACGCGGGGATCGTAAGCACATCACGTCCAAATTCACCGATGGGAGCGAGCTCGTTGAAGAGTACGACGTGGTGACAGATTCCCTGCTGCTGAGAAAGCGCCGTACCCGCAATGCCCTTGGCGGCTTTTCTGAGTGGTCTATAGAGGTTGGCACTGAGGCGCCATCGCGCAACCTGGATCGGGCCTTGATTGCTGAGTCGAGCGGAAGTCCGGTGGTGGTGCGACAGGACACAAAGGAGAGCTACGTGGTGCGAATCCGAAATCTCCCGTACCCGAAAGACGTGTTCTCCGTCGCGGTTGAGCGCGAAGATGGGGACAGCGTCGGCAAGATCGTAGTGCGCACGTCAAACAGGAAGTACTTCAAGAGGCTTGCCATCCCTGACCTAGAGCGCGCCCGCATTCCATTGGAGAGCGCGCACCTTTCCTACGATGTGCAGCATCAGACACTTATTATTCAGTACAAGAAGCCTCTGTCTGTGCTGACCGCAGAGGCTGCAGCGCGGAAGGAGCGGGCATCAATGCCCTCGAAGCGCGTCGATGACAGCAGCCCGGACTGCAAGCAGCAGTAAGGACGCACGTCTTTGACCTTTCGCGTTATTCTTCCTTTGCTCTACTCGCTGTTTCCTTAGGCGGGCAAAGACTCAGTAGTGAAGTGAGGGGCGGTGTGTGTGTGTGTGTGTGTGTGGCTCTTTGTGTGTGACGGTGGGAGAGCCAAAGGACAGGGGAGGGAGGACTAGGCCAAGGGCTTGCTGTCTGCATCTCAAGCTCCTCGTTGTTTCGTGCTCTGAAGAGACTAGTCGATGTATGTAAAACTGTGGTGCACAGCATCATATGCATGCCGCAGTCGTACTCTTTTGCTGGTGTGTGACGCCGCAGCGCTTTCGGTCCTCGCGCGATCGAGGCGGAGAGGGGGGTGGTGTGGTGTGGGGTGGGTGGGAAGAGGCGCCTTTCTCCCTCTTCCATTCACTAGTGTGCCTTTTCGTGTCTGCTTCAACACCTCGGTTACACACGCTCACACACACACACACACATCACGTAAGCACGAACACAAAACAGTAGCAAGCGCCTATGGAGTGCTACTTGTGTGCACCTCTTCTCTTTAGGCTTGTGCACGCCTTCCGCCGCGCACGCGAGGAGCAACTGCTACCCGAGCAGCTGAATGCCCCTGTTGTCTGCTTCCGAAATTGTTGCCTTGTTTCATGCTTCGTTCAGGTCGCGCTCGTTGCTGCGTGAATGCTGCCGCACTTCCGGCTCGCTCCTCTTTTTGATTCGTCGCCTTCGGGTTTGCACGCTTTGGTCGTCAATGAACTGCTTCCGCGCTCTCTCTTTTCCCCCTCTACCGTACCCTACTCACACACGCTAACACACCCGGCAAAAGCCCCTCCCCCTCCGGCTTTCATAATTCCTGCAGTAGCCGTGCACCTCGTTTATCGGCAGAGCTGCAGTCACTGCTCCCATCCACCACCTTCTCGTAGAAGCTGTCGAACAAGGGGGAGAACCTAGTATAGAAGACCTCACTCCCCTAGTAGTAGCAGCAGCACTTGCAGTAGCAGCAGGGGCGAGCTAGACAGCCTCACCACACAAACACACACCTCGTCATCATCCATCATAGGAACGGAAGTTTTTTTTCTCTTCTGTTGTGCGCACCTCGTGTGGGCGCAGGTTAGCGGCTTACTATACATCTCTGTTACGTCATCATGTTGAGCAGTACAGTTCGCCGGTTGGTGCGTGACCCCGTTCCGACGGACACAAAGGCGTTTTACACGTGGTTTAGCGGTCAGGCCTACCGTCAGGAGCGCGTGATTCCTGGCGGGTACCCGGCTGTTCGTGTGTACCCAGTGTATGGTAAGCGCTGGTTCACGGGCCGCACCGTGATTGCCATCGTCGCTGGCATCTCCATCTTTGGCGCGTGGGTGCGCCCAGAGCGTGAGCGCTACAACATGGAGATGATGATTGAGTTTGCGGAACGCCAAGCCGCACATCTCCCATACCAGACCGCCGAGGTGAACCTGCGCTGCTTCATTACAGGCTACAAGCGCTACCGCTACGAGAAGGAGAACCTCATCGACAAGGGCTACGTTGGTCTCACGTCGGAGTTCCGCAAGTTCTTTTACCACAACGACGTCTGGCGCCCGCCGCTGCACGACGTCCTCATGCACCCTTACGTGAAGTACGGCGGCCCGATGGGTAGCTACAACTGGTCTGTCGGCTACTTCTAAGCGCCTGCGCGTCAGCGGTGCAAATGTGGCACGTGCGTGCAAGAGGTCCTGTCTGCTGCTTCTCTTCTCGCTGCGCGCATTCAGCCTGACGCTTTGCTTTTCCCCAGCCCGCCTTGTCGTTGGTCTTTTTCGCTCCTTTTTCTCCCCCGTGCACTGTGTGTGTGTGTGTGTGTGGCTGCAAAGGGTACGCGAAAAATAGGGAGCGCCACAAACACACACACACACGTATACACTCCTTTCCCCGCTTCCGCAGACGTACGCCTTTTCGTTTCGCTTGCAGCAGGTGTGTCCCCCCTGTGTGGGGCGCTAGAGGGTGAGCAGGTGAAGGGCATGCTGTTTCTCTGCAAGTTGCTTTAGTGGAACAAGCGATGGGGGGTGTGGAGGACGATCAAAGAGACACAGCTGCTCGACAGCAGACCTCAGCAGGGCCTCTGCGCTCTTGTGTGCGTATGTGCTGATAAGGGATGCCTAACCTGCTCTCTCTGGTCTTATGCTCTTGTCGTGGCCTTTGACAGACTTCTCCGGCTGCCTCCACTTCTGTCTTTGCCTGGAGAAGAGATGGGGAAAAAGGAACGACCACAGATTTGTAGCTTCTGCTGAATCGCCTCGCTCAGATTTTTGTTGCTGCGGGCAAACATTGCTCGCGCTTCTTTTTCCTCACTCTGCACATCGTTTGCTGCCGCCTCCGCATTCTTCGTACGCACATCATCGAGACGCCGTGCTTCTTCTCTTTCTTCGGTGACTGGCCAGCAGCCGGCATTGCCGTCGTGTTATTGGTGACGTAGCGTCGCGGACATCTCTCGTTCTCGTGCTGCCAAGGACGATTGTCGCAGGCTTTTCCATCAATAAAGAACACGAGAGTGAATCCCATACAAAACTCATCTCGGCACCACCGCTTTTTTTTTCCTTTTCGTAGCGCGGACCAGTAGGCTCCGCTGTCGCGTGCCGTGCAGCACTGGCTCATTGCGACTTTGCACCCTTTGAGCAAGGCCAATGGCATCGTCGTCGCCTCAAGTCAAGATGGACAGCGCTATCCGCGCTACTGATGAGTATGCTGCCGCCTTCGACCTTGAAGTGTGGAAGGCGCAACAGCAGCTCCGATACCAGGCACAGCTGCGCCAGGCGAAGGAGCGGCTGGAACGCCGCCTGCACAAGGAGGCACGAGAGTCGGAGAAGAAAAAGATGGCGGAGCTGGAGCGGCTTCGCCAAGAGCTAGAGACGATGGGGCACCGCCTACAGGTGGCCAGTGAGACATTGGAAAAGCGCACCGCTCAACTGGATGCTCGCGAGGCTGCTTTCAATGTGAAACGAGTGAAAGTGGCAGAGCAGCATGAGGCGTACGTCGCCCGCGCTGAAGAGCAGGCGCGCCGCACCCGTGAGGAGGCCCAGCTTGCCCAATCCAGCCTTCAAGCAAGATTGCAAGAGAAGGACCGCATCATTTTGCAGCTGCAGGAGCGAGTAAGCTCGGCGCAGCAAGAGTACGATCTGCTCCGGCGACGCGCGACGCGTTACCTATCTGAGCAGAACGACACAGACGGTCAGCGACTTCGGGAGCAGGAGTGCGCGCTGAGTCTTTCGCAGACACAGCTGGCGGAGGCGCAGCGCCAGCTGCGAGAGAAAAGCGCGGATGTGGCTCGCCTGGCAGAGTCGCAGGCAAGCTTAGAGCAGCAGCTGCACGAGCTCAAGCGGCAGCTCTCAATCGTCATGCGCAAATACCATCGTCTTCGAGAGGAGTGCCAGGCGCGCGAGTGGGAGCGTCTGCGCAAGGAACAGGGGGCTCTGAGCCCAACGAAGCGAAGACAGTCCCTACATGCGCATCGGCTACAGCAACCGCAGCAGCCGTTGAGTGCACCTTTTCTGCCAAGTGGCTTTATCAAAGGTGACGCATCTACAACAGCGGGGAACATAGCCAGCGGCGTTGCAGAGCGAGATGACTTTCACGCAATGTTGACAGAGCTGAAACAGGAGGTGGCGGCTGGGCTAGCGGCGGTCAACCGAACCTCACGGCCAGGGCCCCATCCCTTCACAATTGTCGAGAGACCTGCAGGGACTCTTCACTCGACCGTCCACGACACCAGCTGCCACTCCCACGCTTCCCCGCAGGCACGCACGTGCGCCACTTCCATCACCGCTGGGGAGAGCGCTGGCGACCCTACAACAGGTGTCCCTTCCCGTCAGGACACCACACTAGAGACGTCCTCTGTCTCTGCTGTTTCGTGCAATTTGCAGAGGAAGTCGCCACCACATGCGCAGCGGAGGCCGCAAGTGGGTGATTCAGGCGCTGAGACAAGCGTTGTGGTGGACATGGGGGACACTTCTATCGACAGCGCCTATCCTCTAATTGACTTGCCGCCCTGGACGACATCCATGATCGCGGACGAGGAGGACGGCGTTGCCTCACTGCCGTCTGTGCGCGCCAGTACCCTTCCCCCACTCGCCCCGGCGCAGCGCGGCCTCGAGGAGGCGCTACCCGACACTGCTTATCCACCACACATCTCACCAACGCCAGAGGAGTTTGTGCTCGCCAGGGATGCACCGCTGGATGACACGTCGAGCGCCGCGAAGTCGGCAGCGGCACGGCGTGACATGGAGACATTTGTGCAACAGCTGAAAATGAATCGCGAGAAGCTCTTGGAGACCGGCGTGTACTCGGAGGATGATCAGGTGGTGAAGGAGATGGGGGAGAAGATACGCATGTACGAGCAGTACTTGGCCCAGCAGCGGCAGTGACAGCTTGGAAGCATGAAACCGGTAAAGCGGACGTCATTGAAGATCAGCAGCCTTTCAGGCGCTGCCAGGCCACCCCCAGCCCAAGAAGTCTACAGGTGCTATGCCGAAGGAGGCGGCTTTTCATCGTTGTGTCACTACTCCCTTCCCCCACACACCTCATGCTGTTGTTCTCTTTTTTTTTTTGGCATTACGTAAGTGCACGTGGCGTTGCCTGCAGTGCCCGCCTCATTCCCGCTGAACCCTTTAGACAAGACACTTAGAAGAAGCGTAGATCAGATGAGGTAACGCCAGAGAGGGAGAGCATTCCCGCGTTCTGCGTACTCGAGCTTGTGGCTTTGTGCGGCGACTCCATTTTATGTGCTCTTTTCTGCCGTGGACCAAGACAGAAGAGGATGTCCGAGCACAGGGTTGGTGGTGGTGGCGAGACAAGACGCGCGTGCGACACCAGGGATCTCTACAGAATAGCAGCTCTGCCGCTGCAGCTTCAGCAGACTCGTCAGCCGACGCTGCTGCAGGCACTTCTGCAGTAGCGTCCGTTGTCACGACGCTCATGCTCGCGACTCCTCTGGCAACGGTTCCTTTCGCGTGTGAAGGATCACCCTCGTCTTTCATCCTTTTTCTGCCTTGCTGTCTTCTCTGTTCGCTTGTCGAGAGAGCGCGTGAGCACTACCGCCACTGCACGCATACACCCGCTTCTTCTCACACCCACACACATTTTCGCCTCCACAATCGGAGCTTCCTTGCCTCCCCTCACACATACACAACACGCATGCACTCGAGAATTCCGCTTTCGATCGTCTTCTCTGCGGAGGGGAGGCGACACGTCATCCCGCACCGCACCTTTCGTGTCGCGGCTCAGGCGGCAGATGGAAGCGCTGATGCGAGCACCTACACCGGCGCTGCGGAGGAGGGTATCGCCTTCTTCCAGTACTTGGACTCCAATGACACGCGTATGCCGCCGCATCCGCACCTCAGGGCCTACGCCCATCCGGCGGAGGAGTACGAGACGTACGTCGGCGAGGAGGTTTGGAACGCTACCGATGAGGCACCCACAAGCGCATCGGGACATCCACCGGTGCACGACACAGGGAAGGCCCGGAGCGGAAGCGCCTCTTGCTGCGCCACATCGGAGGATTCCGCGCCGGTGCCGAGCTTCCGCAGCGTGGTGGAATGGGTGAACAGCGTCTTTGAGGAGGAGTGGGCCTCCGACGGCGTTGTGTTGTGCGGTCGCTACGTTGTGGCGGATGACGGAGCGTGGGTAGTACCCTCTCGCTCCCCTGCGCTCTACACCACGCGCGAAGTGTTCTTGCTGATGCGCAACTCGAGCAAGTTCCTTCACGACGTGCACGCGCAGGTGATAGACGTGAGGGCCTCGGCACGGAGAGGCGCACACAGCGGCTCTTTGACATTCGAGTTCACGCTTGCCAAGTCTCTTGCCGGATCTGGTGCGAGTGAGATGCGGGCCATTCTTCCATACCCGCTGCACTTTAGCCCGCAGAAGCGCGCCTGGGCAGTCGACGACACTGCCGCATCCTTGTCTTTTACCGGAATTGGCCAGCGTGTGACCGACGTGTGCTTTCCTTCGCTGATGGCGTGGACGGAGGCAGAGCATGATGATAATTTTCGCTTCATGCAGCGGCGAATCGAGCAGGCTGCGCTGCTGGAGCGTACCTGTGTCGCGGACCCGGGATTCATCTCCCGCCTTGTGAGAGCCTTTGATAAAAGAATGCACCAGGAGTCCGCCGCCGATGAGGTTTCGGGGCGGCAGCATTCTCATCCGAGCCTGGCGCTTCTTCTTGCGTTGGACTTGCTCTTTGAGAGCCCCTCGCTTCCGATTTACGTGCTGAGCGCGAAGGCGCGTGTGTTTGAGGTGGCTCCTCGAACTTCGGCGCCGTGGACAGCGATCAACGATGCCTCACAGTGGCATCTGTGGACTCCGCTACTCGCCGACGCGGACGCCACAGGCGCAGAAGGTGCTTCTCATGGCGCTACCGCTGCTGACGCGGCTTGCAGAGGCGACGGTAACACCCAGGCCACGCCTTTGGGAGAGGACGAAGAGTCGGAGGGGACAGAAGAGGACGAGGAAGAGGACGTGACCACTGGTTCTCTCGACTTTTTCCGCATGTTCAGAGACGTTGGCCACTGGAATCAGTACGTCCGTGCTATGGCGGCGCGTCTCCAGCAGAGCTGCGCCGGTGCCATGGGCCCCGACGACTCGAACAAGCCCTCTCGCGGTGTCCAGCACTACTGTGTGATCGCATCCGAAAGCGCGGACCTGGTCGCCTGCGCGGATACGCGGACAAAGCGTGGACTTCCGCTGGAGCTGATGCACCCGGAGTTGCTGGAGATGAACGAAGAAGCAGCGGGCTTTCTGAAAATGCTCAGAGAGGGCTTGCTCAAGCGACCTGGAGGAGACAACTGAGAGAACAGCACAAAAGCGAGACGAGCAAGCAGTGAAGAGAGTGTTCCGCGCGGCTGCGATATTCGTTTTGCGCTCGTCTGAAACTCTTCTGCAGGGCGCCGGAACTGGTGTGTGTGTGTGTGTGCTGCTCCCATCTCCCTGTGGCTCTTTCGGTTCCTTCGAGAAGCGCATCATCCGTGCGAGCGGATTCTGTTTCCTTTCTCTCTTACAGTGAGACCGGAAAAAAAAAAGATGCGCCGCACAAGTAAGAGGACTCGTCATTGCTGCTCTGTATTGTATGGCACACGCAGACACACATACACACCTCTCTGTATGTGTGTCTGCGTGTGCCTTCGGGCTTTGCATCCATGTGCGAGGCGTGCAAGCCCCACAGTCACAGGCTCCGCATACGGGCAAAGTAATAATAATGATAAAGAAACTAACAACGAAACGACTTAAAAGGATATTGCTGAAAAGAACATACGCGCGGCCTCGGCACATAAGCACATGCATACACACATACATACACAGTTGTACAACCCAACGTGATGGCGATGGGAAAATCTGCTGTTGTCAGCAAGGATTCGGATTTCGCTCCTCGCATGCACTCACCCTCACGCTGCTGCAGCGAAAACGAACAAAAAGAAAGTGAATCTTGTTGTACTCACGGTAAGGATGACCTTTCTGTGCTTCTCAGCAATGACGCGAAAGAGAGGCGGTGCCATCATCAAGAGTGAGCTCGCTGGGATAGACTGGCGGGCGAGGGGGAGAGACAAAGAGTGAGGCAGCACGGCGCGCGCGGCGAAACCCGAATGCTTCTTTCTCTCTCTCTTCGCCCTCCGTAAAGGAACGGCGCTGCTCGTGTGCACTACTGATGCTGCGCCCACACGGGGTGGCAAGCACACACACACACACACACATACGAGTCTCTTTCTCGACCTTATCCATACCTCGCCTCCCTTTCTATTGTTCTCTCTCAACGCTTGATCACATCCACCGTCGGATCGTAGCGGAGTGTAGGTCCACACGCTTTTGTGCAATAGCAAACACACTCACTGCACAAGAACGGAGGAAGAAAAAGAAAGCAATCAAACACGCTGGGGTGTGTTCGTGGCGCATAGACCCCACCTGACCACCACCACCACAGACCCCTACGAAAGGGAAGCACTTTGTTTGTCTGTCTTGTCGAGGGGGGCCTAACATATACCTTTGTCCCTATATATTTCGTCCCACTTGCTTGCCCGTTTCGTTTGTTTTCTCTTCGACCTATTTTGCCGTGCCTCCTCGCTGATTTTGCTTTTTTTTTCGAGCGCGCGTGTATCTGGGCAGCGTTTGAGGAGCTCCTATACTGACGGCTTCCCACGTTGTTTTGCTCTTTTGGTCTTTCAAGGTGAGCGACTCCGCACAGGTACACCGCCCAGCATCAGCTAGACGGTGTGTGTGTGTCCTGCGAAACGGGGACGTTCGTATCGCACGGGTATCGAGGTCAAGCTCACACGCGCCCGAACGCAGTTTTCGACGTACACATACGCGATCGAGGGCAGGGGCCGCCGTTGTGGAGACACTTGGTGATACTAAAAGCGTTTCCGCTGCCTTTCTCATTTTTTTTTTTTTCGACTAGTAAAGTCCAGAGGAGAGACGACAACAAAAGGCTAGCACAGTACTGTTCTGTATTGCTGTGCTGCACTGCGTTGGGCAAGAGCGCAGACTTTACTTTCAAAGTGTGTCCTTGCTGCTTTCAGCCACGCAGTCCATCAACGCGTACCAAAGACCCGCACTAGGTCGACGTCTCCTCAGGTATTTTCTTTTTTTTTGTATCGCTTTAAACACCTCCTTCTCCCCGCTTCTCTCTGAGTCTTGTGCACTCATCCTCATACCGCCTTCTTTCTTTCTGCCTGTCACTCCCATTTCTCGTGGGTGATGCTGCTTGCTTTTGCTCTGGGTTTTTAGTCTCGTTTCTATTCGTGTGTCTGCGCGTGTTTGCCAAGGGTGCGGTGATCAAAGTAGCACACCCGCACACTTGCACAGTGAGCAATAGAACGGCCGGTGGAAGAAACCAGTAGATGAAGCGGGAAGGGAGTTGCACGGACAAGGATTGAAATAAGACGAGGAGACAGAAAGCATATCAAGATATATATTCAGTCTTTCATGCAGGCACACAGGCTCTCGCCCTCACCCATCAAAAAATAAAAAGGTAAAAAAGGAAACCGCGCGTATGTTTTGTGCGTCGATGTTTTTTGGCCCTGTCTTTGCCCCCTCCTTCCCATTTCACTCCCCCTCCATTTTTAGCGTAGTGCTCTGCCGTTTCCAGTAGTGCGCGTGTCTGTTTATTTTTTTTTTCCGCCTTTTCTCCGTTTCATTGCTGTCAATTCTCTCTGTGGTGTTTGCTGTGTTTTCGGGTCCTGCTCTTTAACTCCTGTATCACTTCAGCTCAGTGTATTGTGTGTCTGTGTGTCTGTGCTTGAAGCACTTCATTGCCTCTTTCGTGTTTTTTTTTTGTGTTGCGCTGACATCGTTGCCTGCGCTGCTCTTCATTTTTTTTGCTTGTTCGTGTTGCGCCTTTGGACCGCCCTCTGTCTCTCCGCCTCGGTGCCGTTGTCTGCATCTCCTCCTCCTGCGATCCCCTCGGCACCTTTTCTCTCGTTCATCCACCGTCTTTGCGCTGGACGGCTAAACTGAAACGAAAGGCACTGACGAGAAAGAGAGGTCAAAAAAAATGACCACAAGGAAAGTGATCGGCGATGTGGTGCAATACCGCCTGGATACTCCGATTGCGAGTGGTGCCTTCAGCACTGTGTGGCGGTGCTCGGAGCTCTCATCGGGGCGGACCTACGCCGTGAAGATTGTGGAAAAGAAGGCGGCCCTTCGGAACAAGATGACTGGGGCCCTTATTCGCGAGGTCAACGCACTCGAGATTGCTGGCAGCTCTCCTTACGTGACTGGGCTCGTGGACAAGATGGTATCCAAGCACAATTACTACCTTGTCATGGAACTCGCCGAGGGTGGAACGCTGCTGGATCTGATTCGCGAGCGACGCCAGGAGTTGAGGCAGCTGCAGGTGTCGTCGTCCACTGGCTGCTCTGTGATGGACTCGCTGCAGTTGTCGGCCACCCCGTTCATGCCGTACGATCGAGTGCGGTACTACTTTAAGCAGCTCCTGCTGGCGCTGTCCGCGCTGCATGACCGCAACGTTGTCCACCGCGACGTCAAGCCGGAGAACATTCTGCTAAACAAGCATCGGACACGATTGTTGCTCTCTGACTTTGGGTTTGCGTGCCATTCCATGCTTGGCGCTCAGCTGCACCGCGCATGCGGTACGCTGAAGTACTGTGCCCCTGAGCTCCTTCGTGAGCACCCTTCCTACGATGGTCGAAAGGTCGACGTCTGGGCCGCTGGCATCACGCTTTACATGATGCTCTTCGGCGGGTATCCGTACCGCTGCTCGCGCGGCGACCCCGACGCGTTGCTCGAGGTGATCGAGACGACCACATATCGCATCCCACGCCCCATCCCGGCTTTGATCGAGGACATTTTGCAGCACATGTTGTGCATAGACGCGGCCCAGCGCTGGTCTGTGAAACAGCTTCTGCAGCACCCGTGGATATCCGAATGGGAGCTACACTCACCATCGGCGAGCCCGGCTACCTCGGCGAGTGCCTTCTCTGGAGAGGAGCTGGCGTCGCCCGCGGCCAGCGTGCTTGAGACCGAGGGGGCGATCACGGAGATGCCCTCCGAAGACTGCCCACCCGTTGACTCCTTGCCGTCCGACGGGGACGAAGTCGACGACGGCTTCTACCAGAGCATTAATCATGGTCACCTTAGCAGCAGCGCTAGCAGCGGCCTCAACAGCAGCACCATTTCAACACAGCAGCCTCGGCAGCGGTCCTCGCTTGCTGACTCACGGCGCTCGCACAAGGAGGCCTTCCCCCTCGCCGTCTCTCCCGCCTCGCCGCTTCATTGCAGAGACCCCGACGTTGTGCAAGGCGGCGAATCGGAGACGCCGGGCGCATCAAAAGCATTTGTCGTACAGCCGCCCACCCGGAGCTCGAGCGCGTCCGCCAAGGAGGAAATTCTTAAGTACGGCATTGAGTTCACCTCCTTGACCTCTATCGAGAGCTTCATCGCGAGCGACGGTGAGGGCGAGATGGACGACTCTGAAGACGAATCCCTCTTCTGGGAGGAGATGCGTGAGGGTGCCGCGACTAGAGGCCATTGCGGGAACACCTCCATGAGCAGCAGCCTCTACACAGGAGCTTCGCACGTGGGCGACGTGCAACAAAGTGGACTGCGGGGCCGGTACTCATACGGGCTGTGGCTGACCGCCCGCATGGCCGCCCACCTCGTCGCCTTCATCGCGGTTTGTGTTGTGGCCTTGGCGCTGCGTGTGCTTTTGAAGCGCGAAATCAGCGATCTCCCCTTGCCCAAAGGCATACGTGACTACATCTCCTTTCTCTACACCCCCCCGCGCCGGCCCCATGCGCACCGCAGCGGCGCGGCACCGACACTTTGCCATTCGCGTGGCGGGCCCCCTACCGCCTCGGCGCTCGTGCTTCGCCAGAAAGGGAGCTACGATGACAGCAGCGCTAGCTGTCCCCCAACGGCGTCGCCTATTCCAGGATCTGGCCTGCGGCACTACGTGCGCACCGCAGATAAGCTCATGCGGGACTCGCTCATGGGCAATGTTGTGCTGTCGCACAACGCCCCTCTGGTGGATTTTGCCTACGGCAAGATGCCCGAACCGTGCCCTCGGAAACACTCGAAGGACCGCTCGCTTTCGTCGACGCCTGCAGCGCCGAGTCTCGCCACAGTAGCGCCGACGCAGTCATCCACGAGACGGCAATCTTTGGAGAGGAGTGAGGCGAGCACCGCCGAGGCATACGCGGAAAACGTGGAGCTGTCCGCCCTGCCTCTGCCGTTGAACTCAGAGAAGAGGCGGGAAAATACAAATCGCTTGGTGTCACCAGGCGGCGGAGACGAGGAGGGCTGTAACGAGCAGCGCGACCGGCAGGGAAGCGACTCGTCGCTGCGCAAGGAACGGAGGAGCACGCGGTCATCACCTCCGCCGCTCATGTCAGTCGGAGACCCTATCTCGGCGACGACTGCAGCGATAACCAGCCTGCGCACCCTGACCAGCTCCAAGACGCCGGTGAGGAGCGAAGTTCGCGTGGACTCCCAGACGGGAGCCACTGACGATACCGGCAGCTGTGACAGCGCGCTAGACAAGTCGGCCTACTCGCCTCATCAAAACATTATGTTCTCTCCTCTTGATCCCATGCCGATGGCGCTGGGCGACCATCAGCACGAAATGGAGGACTTCCCTGTTGTGGCTAAGACGGGCCATGCGTGAGCTGCGGGAGTGACCACATCGTCATGGCCGTCGTGGCAAACGCACGCATACTTATATACGCATGCGCCACGCTACTTTGAAACGCTTTTGCCTTTCCCTCGCTTCTTTTCATTGCTGTTCTTGTGTTTAGCACGCGCGACACTGCAGCCGTGGTGTGTGTCGTCGCCTCACGCATCGCAACTATTCCCCTTCTCCCTCTCTCTGTCCGATGGGCTCCCGTCTTGTACTGCTGTTGTTTTTACTGTTTATATGTCCTCCAGTGGTTTATTGCTGCGACATCGACGATGGGACGCACTTGCTGAGCTCTATACCGTTTCTCCTCTTTTTTTATGTTCTACGGAGGTACGAAGTTTGTGCTGCGTACTTCACAGTGCTTATATATATATATATTTGCCTTTGGGCGCATGTGCATCACCAGGCTCCTCTGCCCTTCCCTTCATACCCGTCGTTCCTCCTTTCTTCCTCTCCTCCTTTCTCCTTCCCCAGCAGCACTCTCCCTTTTCTCGCATGCGCACCAACGCCCGCCCACTCACAAGCGCAAACGAAGACAAGGCGTCACCCAAGCGTCCACTATAGTTCACGACAGTGCGGTGTGCCAAGATGAGAGAGGCAGAGAGCGATAGAGGAGGGGGGGGAGCGCGAAAGGGGAGAGGGGAGGGAAAACAAAACCTGAGGGGCCGAGGACGTGTACTTGAAGTGTGTGTGTGGGGGAGGGGAAGTTGTGACTGGCGGCAAACGAAGAGGAAAAAAAAGGGAAGGGAGGCAGCGACTCAAAGGAGGGGAGAGGTGCTGCACACTCTACTGATCTCTCCTCTGTCCCTCCCGTTCACTTCCCTTCCTCCTTTCCCCAATCCTCGCGCGCGCACACACACACACGCACATACACACAACAACAGAAAAAAAAACGTATGCAAACAGCCTGGTGGCTTTTTTGTGTCGTTCTTGCGTCTGTGAGTCTTTGCTATGGTTTCGTTTGGTCTCTTCTTTTCGGTCCTTCATTCTCACGTTGTGTGGTTCGTATGGTGGTGCTCCACCATCACTCCTATGGTTGTTGCTTTTTTTTTTTTGAACACACGTCTGTGCGCGTGCTAGTAGACGCACAGGAGCGCCCGACGACAGGTTCTCCTAAGGTTGTCTTTCATGTCTCACCCACCTCCTCTCGCTCGTTACTTTTTCTTTTTATCGTCTCTCTGTCCATATCCCTTCCTCTCATTTATTTGCCCACCCACCCACCCACCCACCCACACCCCTCTCTGTTCCACGATGGTTTTTGTGCGCACGCAGATCTCTTTTCTGGTTGATCCTCTCACTTTGCTGCTGAGGTTTTTCTTGCTGTTTTTCGTTTTTTTTTTTGTGCTCGGCTTTCTTCTCCACTATTGTATTGTGAAGTCGTTGTGCATGGGACGTTCTTATTCCCCTCTCATCCCCCTGACACTCCTAAAATTTTAGTTTTGCACGCCCGCCTTTCTCCTTACTCAGTTTTTCTTGCAAGTGTGTCCGACTCCCTCGTCTACTCAGTTCGTGACCGTTTTTCAGTCGGCCCCGGATCTCTTCTCCCCTCGTTTTACTTTGTTCGCTGTATTGGATGTTCTTCTTTTTATCGTTTACGTGTTTGAGTTTCCCGTTTCTCTTCTCCTCTCCGCATGTTCCCTTCTGTTCCATCTCTATCCCTCTGTATGTGTGTGTTTTGTCCATTTTCTTCCTTGAGGCGTATCCCCTTGCGCCCGTGTCCGACCCCTCCCCTCCTTTTCTGGTCTGTTTGCCAATGAGAGGACGACGGCGCGAAAAGGCTCTCCTGACGGAAGGGCCTGTAAGGTCTGCACTGAAAAGACCCCCTCCTTAGAGAGCACCGCAGTTGTCTCTGTCTGCATTTGTGCTCCACCATGTCCCGCTTGCTCGACAAATCGCATTCACTACTCAAGAAACCTGCAGCACTGGCGCAGCGGCATTGAGAGGGGGCGGGAGGGGAGGGGGGCAGTGCCCCACCTTACCTTTCCTGTCCTCTTTCCCACCCTCGTTCTGCAGATCCTTCATTCGCGGTGCTGCTTTGTGCTACAACACCTGCCCGTCTGTTTCTGGACCTACTTGTGCGCCTTTCCCTCTCCTAAAGTCTCCTTGTTACCGCCTCAAGAGACGATACGGGGTAGCGATGGTGTGAGTTATACACGCACGCGCACACACGCGCCCACGTGCCGCGGCTGTTGGGACCGCCCACACAAAAGACAACCACAACACAAGCATCAGCGATGGTGCTCTCCTCCTGTTTTTTTTTTTCTTCCCCAGCGTAAATTTTTTTCTATTATGTTGTGCGTCTCTGTGCCTTCTTTTCCATTTCTTCTGAAGTGTACCGCTGCTTATTCTTTTTTTTTCCTGTGTGTCGGTTTCTCTGCTGCTCATCGGGAAGGGTAAGGAGGGCCAATGGACAGTTGAGGAGGGAGAGAATGGGAGGCCACTGCTGTGCAGTCTCCGCGGTTGCTCCGGCCCCCACCCACTCCTTTCCGCCACTTCTCTCTCAGTGTGCACCTTCCCAATCCCTACAACGCCTTCTCCCTCTTGCCTTTTCTCCTCTCTGGGCGTGGCCTTATCCGTGAAGGCGGCTCTGAGGATGTGTCGGCCGAACCCGTGAACAACGTCACCGACACAGACGCACACGTGTGCAGGAAGGGCAAGGCCCATTAGAGAGAGCGAGATGGAGTGACTACAGTGCTCCTTCGTTTTTGTTTTCGCTCTAATCATCTCTCCGCGTGAGAAAAACTTTATTTGTTGTTTGCGCCTCTCTCTCCCTGTGTGTGTCTGTTCGGCCTTTTACGCATTTTATTTTCTCTCTTTTTCCGTCCTGGGCCCTTCGTCTGACTTGCCCTGGCGATTGTTGAGGTGTCTTCTGCGTGTTCGCGAGCAAGCAGAGGCGACTTGAATCCCCCACCCTCTCCCCCCAAACACGGAAGCATCATCGAACGACAACTTCGACTTGCGCAATGAATGAGGTGAGGCGGCATATTCAGTTGCACATCTCTTTTTCCCCTTTTTATGCATATCGAATACAAGGCACATACATCTAAGAAAGCAAGCCGAGCAACAACAAAACTATCCATTGCCGAAACGTCTCGCTGTGCTGAAGTACACAAGTGTGTGCAGATGTGAGAGTATATGTGCTTTTCCCCTTTTCCCGTTCTTCAGTGCGTCTTCGCTGACATCAGTCTCACTTTTCTTTTTGGACTTTGCTTTTCGATTTTGGACTCTTCTGCCGTTAGCCTCCCGCCTCTGACTACTACCGTTTGTGCGTGGGCTCCTCAGATTATCAACTCTCATCCATACCTTGACTTCTTTGTTTTCAATCTTGACCGTAGCGCTGGCCCTCATGATACTAAACACCTCACCGCGGAATCAGGGCGTAGTACCCACTCTCGGTGTCGGCGGACGGGTCTGGGGCGGCGCTGTGCGGAAGAGATGCGCCGTCGTGATGGTCACGCTTGGGCCGGCGCACTACGAACCCCGCGCGACGATTCGGAAAACATATGCACCCGCCTACCGCTTTTCTGCCTTTGCTGCGCTGCAGTGATGTTGAGCGTGATCCGGGACCTCGGCTGCGCTGTGAGGCAGTGACGTTGCAATGGACGGAACGACGCCACGCGGTGCTAGCGGGGCCGGATCCCTGGCATAGCTGCAGTGCCACAGAGACACGAGACCTGTGATTGTGTATGCGTCTATTTGCTGACTTTCCGGCTGTAGAATGACACGTTGGAAATTTTATGTTGCCTGACTGATAACTTTAACCATCTTCGTGTTTGCTTGCATTTGTGCGTATCTGGGCATACGCACCCGTTGGTCTCTCTCTTTTCCCGTATGCGTGGATACCCTTTCTTACGGCCCTTGGCAGTTGAGGTGGCGGATGCTAGAGCTCTACCTGATGAAGCCTGTTTTGTTTTGCTGTATGCTTTTTTGCGACATCGGCGATGACTGTCTTCTCGTGCGACGTGATCGACTGCCCGAGGTCTTTCAGCACATTGGAGTGCGTAGTTGAGTCTGCACTGCACGCGCGGCGAAGTGAAACACGACTACGGGCACCGACGCACATGCATACATGCTTACACAGGGGCACCCTTATACGCTTTCTTCTTCCCTCTCTCTCCGCTAAGCCCACTTTCCTTCGTTTCTTTCACGCGTTTCCTCCGTCGCCTTCGCTCTTCTGGAAGTCTCGCAACGCCCTCACTGCATTGGTGTTTTCCACTTTTTGAATGCCCCTCCATGCTCCCCGCCTTTTTTCTTCAGCTTTTCCTCGCCCTTTGTGTGTCTTGCATGCTATTCCGTTACCTTTTTTGTGTGCTTTCCCGTTTTCATGACGACATTCAACATGAGTGGTTCTCTTTCCCCTCTCTTTCTCTCCCCACTCTCTTTTCCCGGCGCTTACCACTTTTTCCCCTCCCCTCCCCTCCCCTTCCCCCACACACGAGTGCCGTTTTGCTTGTTTCTTTGGCTTCTCTCCCCGTGCGTGCGTGAGCATGTGTGTGTCTGTGTCGATTCCCCCCTCCACTCTGCTTACAAGTGTGTACGCGCTTGTGTGCTTGGTGGGGCATTCGAGTGAGGCGTTGATACCTCGCTCCTTTCCCCCTTCCCCCTCAGTGACCCAGTGGGCGTCATCAGACTCCTGCCCCTTTTTTCCTTAACTGTTTCTTTTTTTTCTCTAGTTTATGGAGGAAACACACACACACACACGCACGCACACACACATACAGAAACACGCAATGAAAGCAGCAATCCAAGTGCACGGGAAGCTTCGTGCTACCCCTGTCCCTCCCTCACATCTATGTCTCACACACACGCATACACACATATATGCGAGCACCCGCGCACGTTCGCGTGTGAGAACATGTATGTGTATGCATGTGTGCTCCCTTTGTTGTTGTTCTTGGTGGTTCTTCCACCAACGGAGTCGACTGCTTGCACGACAATTTATGTTATTTTCCTCGATTGTTTCATGGGCGCCACCTCTGCAGCACAGCCAGAACACTTCCAGAAAACGAGTAGCGCACGGGAATAAAAGAGAGAGAGGGACATGCAAACAGAGACACGCACGCGTTAGCGAGGATGTCTGAGGAATTAGGCGGAGGTGAGAGCGAGAGCGCACGCAGTACATGGGCTGATAGCGGGTGTGATGGCGCGCTTGAATATTTTCTGTTAGCGATGAAGCGCACATGCGTGTGCTTGTGAGCCGCTGCACGAAACTGAAAGGGCAAGCGAATGGATGAGGGTGTGCGAGGCTTGTGCAACACCAGCTGGACTCAAGAACTACCCAGTGACCGGTGCGCCGAAGAAGTACGCACCCCTCAACAGGCACGCACACACCATGATGAACGCGAGTAAGACTGCGAACCGCCTTAAGACGCACCAAGCTTTTTTATCAACGTTTCCTTTTCGCGGCTTCATCTGTTGTTTTGTATCGGGATGCATGCGATTCAAAAAACATCAAGCACGTCGAAGGCAGCGAAGACGAGTCCTAATCCTATGGGAGTCGTGAATAAGATCTAGAGGAGAGGGAGAGAGAGAAAGCAGACCCGGGAGATGGCGTCACACGAGGAGCAGCAACTGCACGGATGAGCGGCGAAACACAGCAGCGAAGGAGAGAGGGTATGTGAGCAGATTATCGGAGGTCAGCGGCAGGAAGGCATGCATGAACACAGGCAGACCCTCTATCCCAAGGACAAAGAATAGCGGTAATGCGCATGAAAAATGCCGATCGAGTTGCTTGGGAAACAGGAAGGACAAAATAAACATGTGGTGATGGTGGCAGGGCGGAGAGGAGGCTTTGTGTGTGGTCAGCAAGGTCTCTGCCTACCTTCTTGAGCTTATCACGAAAAACAAATCTGAGACGACACCTTCATCCTCCTTTCCCTCGCCTCTCCCTCCACTGCGCACTCACATCTCCCCCTGGCTTGCCATTCACGACCGCTGCGTGGTTGATCTCCTTTGCCCGCTCTCCCTTCGCTCTTGCCTGCTGATTGGTGCGCTGTCGGAAAAAAAAAAGGACAGGCGATGCTGCGCCTCAGCGCACGCCCCCGCTTTGGATCTATCTGCCAGTTTGCGTCGTTGCGTCTCTGTGCGTGTAGCGGCAGTGATGAGGTCTGAAGGCGTGTGTCGGCTGCACGCGTTGCTCCTCACTTCCTCGCTTTTGTGTTTCGCTTCATTCGTCTCGTGAAGAACGAAATTGGAGGGTACGGAATCAGCAGACGAACGTGCGATTAAACGTTAAGGCGTCTCCTTTCTCATCTTCTCTTCTTTCCCAGCTATGCGTCTCTGTCTGCCTCCACTTTCCCGTGCTGTCACGATGCCCTCTTTTCCTGTGCTCCGTCTCTTCAGTCATCTTTACGTGTCTCTTTTACGTGCCCTCTCTCTCTCGCTTGCTTGCTTGCTCGGGTGCGCATGTGTGCGTTCTGTTCTTGTCCAGCCGGTGCGATGAACCACGGTACGCTTTAAAGGCTCTTTAC
>NC_018255.1:804593-805574 GCF_000227135.1 Leishmania donovani | reverse complement strand
CCCCCCCGCCATGCACGTGTGTATGTGCACGTTTGTGGAATCAAGACGAAGAGCAGCAACACCCAAGACAGCCAATCAACACGCAACGACCACGACCACCACAAGGCTTGGTGTACAGTGACATCTCCTCTTTCTGGTCTTATCGGCGTTTTCCCTTTTTTGCTTTGTGCGGCTGCTCTTTTCACGGCTTCTCCTTCCCTTCGCTTCAGGCCTTCTGTCGCTTCGGTTTTACATGCAAGACGGACGTATACGCACACCGATACGCGCCAACACGCATACACATAGATGCCCGCAAAAGCATGTGCACTCCTTCGTTCTTTTCTTTTTCTCTGTGTATGCGTGTGTGTGTGCGTGTGTGCGTGTGTGCGTGCATGATGTTCACGGAGCGTTTTGTGAACGCTGCCGACTCCTGTTTTCCTTTCCATGTTGTTCCTTGCCTATTTGTTGTATACATGTCAGCGCTATATCGTGCTGATCGTTTTTTTCTCCTTTTAAACGGATACGTTGCACGTGTGTGCGTGTTGGGGCTCGTGTGCTGTCGAGGCTTCTACTTTCACATTCACGTATTTAACATCAGATGGTCATATGGGCGCACGCATCAGCGTATGCGTTTGTGGTGCTTTATCTGCTAGCGCCACATGTGCCCCTTTCCCCACATATTCAGCCGTCTTTTGTGCGGATCGCATATGCTAGCATAGACATGCATCAACCAAGGTCGAAGGATGGCGTATCTGGACTCTCTTCTTCCTCCCTCCTTCTCCTTGTTTCCCGCGCCTCGTACGTACGATCACGTCCCCGCTGCACTGAAAAAGGTAGAAGGCGACTCACAGACTACATGCCCGACGTTGGCCCATTCACGTCACATTGTGTACGCCATGCTGGCGCTCCCCTCACACACGCGGGACTGGCCCCGATAACGTTTTAATGCGATCATGCACGCGCCCCCAGGTGCGCATGGGCTGGTCATGCTAAAGGAAGGCA
>NC_018255.1:803481-804494 GCF_000227135.1 Leishmania donovani | reverse complement strand
GACAAGACGCAGCAGGCGCCTGCAAGTGGCGCTTCGAAAAGCTTCCCTACCTGGCGGGAGGAAGAGATGCCGCGTGAAGAGAGCCGCCACCTTCTCTGCGATCATGCACGCGCCCCCAGGTGCGCATGGGCTGGTCATGCTAAAGGAAGGCACCTCCACCCTGTCGATCACAGAGTTTGATGTGAGGACCACGTGCCCTTCAATCAGTGCGGCATCACAGAGGTGTCATTGCGGGACCCCCATTGGGAAGACTCCGATGGGTCGCGGTGTTGCACCCGCAACGCAACCATCATGCACATCTCTCGCGAAAATGACTTAGATCTCGCCGGGGCGTGCATTACGCAGCTCGAAAAGACAAGACGCAGCAGGCGCCTGCAAGTGGCGCTTCGAAAAGCTTCCCTACCTGGCGGGAGGAAGAGATGCCGCGTGAAGAGAGCCGCCACCTTCTCTTGGAACGTGTTGAAAGTGATCGGGGAGTCCCCAGCCCCACATCGCCCTCCACGAGCCCCGGACTCGAGCTCCAGCACACCGAAGACAACGTGAGGATTCTCATCAGTGTCTCCTCGGCGGCGTACAAGACGCTGGCCAACGAGGCTGTGTCGGCTCGGGAATGCCGCTTCATCTTGCTAGAGGTGCGAGCTGAGATTGCCATACGTGGAACTAAGTTTACGGACGCCACGGAGCCTCTGCCGCCGTGTAAAGCGAGCATGCGCTGCTGCGGCTACTGTCATGGCCGTTAGTCACGCGTGCAACACAGCCGAAGGTTGTGTTGGCGGATGCTGGGGGGGGGAGTGTCGGGCAGCGCATGCAAGGCATTCGGGGGCACCACCACGTGGCGGCAGATACGCAGCCTGTGGTCCCGCGTAGCCGCATGGTCGCGAGTGTCAGCGGCCCTCCGCCGAAGGAGCACACACAGCAGTGCTGTTCGCTCATGCTACTGCAGCGTCGGTGCAGGCAAGGCACACGTGCGCTGGCCACATCATCAGCATCTTCAGGAGGCTTGGCAAGCTTCA
>NC_018255.1:777436-803382 GCF_000227135.1 Leishmania donovani | reverse complement strand
GGTTGTGTTGGCGGATGCTGGGGGGGGGAGTGTCGGGCAGCGCATGCAAGGCATTCGGGGGCACCACCACGTGGCGGCAGATACGCAGCCTGTGGTCCCGCGTAGCCGCATGGTCGCGAGTGTCAGCGGCCCTCCGCCGAAGGAGCACACACAGCAGTGCTGTTCGCTCATGCTACTGCAGCGTCGGTGCAGGCAAGGCACACGTGCGCTGGCCACATCATCAGCATCTTCAGGAGGCTTGGCAAGCTTCAAGGCGGGCTCTCACGCTGATGGACACAGCACTCAGAGCGGATGGCAACCCAGCTCTCCTCCAACGGGCGAGGCCGGTGAAGCGAAAAATGACGTGCTCTCGATATGCTGCATCACAGAACCCCCCCACCCCTGGTGCGTTGTCTGCTGCTGCTCGCGTGGAAAACGGCGAGTCGATTTCACAAGGTCCAACGCCTAAAGCCACAGATCATTCTCCGCCTGACCGCGCTCGAAATGTTTGGCGACATTGCCCGTAGTAGGCCAGAAAACGGGGATGGGGCCCATGAACACAGCAAATATCTTCTCCTCTCTCTTAACCTCATTTTTTCTCTCTTTGATCTCGCACCGGCGAGGGCAGGAGTATTCATCAACTGGCGTTCAGTCGGTCACACAGGGGCGCAGATGGACGCGTATGCACGCATGACAAAGGAGAGGACAAGTGCGTTCAAGGACGAGGCACCTGAACGGACCGAGTCACCGTCTTACGAAGGGAGGGACACGAGGGCGACTATGACCAGACAAAAAAGGATAGAGCAGAGATTGTAAACGAGCGCAACACTGCTGACGCGAGGCCCACATCGTGTGTTTCTCGCACGCGCCTGATTTCCTCGTCTTAACAACGCCATCCCAGCCCTTCCTTCCTCACCTTCAGCAGCTGATTCACTAGTGATGGCTTGCGGTGGGAGGGAGCTGCGGTGGCGTGCGCGTGTTTACTCCCACCAGGCCATGCTTCCCCGCTGGGCTTGAAGTGTCGGTGTTTGCGCTGGCGACCTCCGTTGCAGGTCTCGGGCCGGACGCGAGCACTCGTTTCTATGAAGTGAATATGTACTTGAGCGTGATTTCGTTTAGTGGTGAGGGGGCACGCTGCTGCAGCGACTGCTCCCTTTTTCCAGCCCCCCTTTTCCATGTTATGCGTGTATGCAATGACGTGCTCGTTAGGGGTGAGGCGTTGACAACGCAGAAAAGAAAAGCGCCTTTTCCATCTCTCTTCTTTATGGGCATTCCCTCATCTGAATGTGACCAGTTCGTGTCACGCGCTCACGCATGCGCACTCCCACAGTCGATGCGTCTCCACGCCCCCCTTCCCCCAACTCTCTCTTCCATTCCACACCGCCCTCGCCTCCTCACTCTCGGCGACCATCTTTGAAGCATGAAAAAAAAGAACTTAACTCGTGTTTTTCCTCGCCGACACGCTTTCTGTCTTCTTTTTTTATCGGGCTCCGTTGCCCTTCAGCGGCGGCCATTCCCACTGAAGCAGCAGAAATCAACGACTCACCACCCTCTCGCGGCATCAGGCGCGCAATCCTGTTTCTTGGTTCGAGAGGAGGCCCCGCTGCGTCGAGGAGCAAAAAGAAGGCGCACAACGCTTGCTGGCCTTATGCCCCACACAGATTCCTCTCCTCATTTTCCGATGGAGGCACCAATGGACGCGCTCTCTGCACCACCGCCGGACTTCACAGTAGTTCCAGAGAGCTCGCAGCGTGGTGTCGCGGCCGCCGCAGCAACGCATGCAGGCCACAGCGAGGTGCAGCCACTTGATGTGCGCATTGTGCCGCTGCTCTTTGTCGTCACGTACTGGTGTGGGCTGATGCTCGTGTACGCCTTCATGGCGTACGTGATAGCCATGTCCGCCACATGGCGCGGCCCCGTGATTGTGTGGGCCCTACTGATACCGACTGCTGCCTTTTCCCTTTGGCGGCGCCTGCCATCGGAGAGGCGCTTTGTGGAGACGAAGAGCGCTGAGGTCATTCTGCTCCGGTGTGGCGGCTTCTACGCTCTTGCGGGATCGGACTCTTCGTGCGGCCACGCGGATGAAATGCCGGAGGCTCAACGCCACCATCGGCAGTTGCCCCACCCGGTTCGCTGACGCTTGCACCACCGATGGCGGGGCAACTACCGACACCATTGTGGCGCGCCTGTAGCTGGTTACCAACTTCCCCAGCTCTCCTGCTCGCTCTACGAATACTCGGCGCTGCCCCCACTCAGTATGCGTCTGTACATGTGCGTGTGCTGGGATGTACATGTATGTGTCTATATACAGATGCGTACGTGCGTGTGTGCGGACGAGGGTGTCTTCTCTTTGTTTACTGCTTTCGCTATCCTTCTCGTTTTTTTTTCTCTCTGTGTTTGCCGTCCAAACACGCTTTCACACCTTCGCCCACACATCCCTCACCCACTCTAACCAGCACAGGTGGTGCAGTCACCACATTTGTGCGTGTGTTGCTCTCTCCGTCTTTGTCCCCTCTCCTCGTCTTGTACTCCCTTTTCTGCTAATTCTCCTATTTCTGCCTTTGGTGTCCGCTCTTCTCGGCATCTTTCCGCCTCTCCTTCGATTTTATAACTCTCTCTCTCCTGAGGGGTGCATCGAAATCGCGCACTCAGGTGCGCGTGTGTGCATGTTCGTGCCACCACTGATAAACACACTCTGCCTACCCTTCTGCGATGCCGATGATCACCCACTCGGTCCAAGTAACAAGTCGACAAGAAGAGAGAAGAATCAACTGTGGTTGTGTGTGTTAATTCACTGTGGCAACTGGATGCCGCCGAGATGCATGTGGAACGAGACCGCGGGAGGTGCGTACAGTTACCTGTGCTGGGAAAACCGCGCTTCTTTCTCTGTGCGCCGTCTTCTCCTTTCTGAAATGGAAGGACAAGGAGGGAGGGGTGTAAAGCGGCACACGCCGCCGGGTCTCCGCCGCGGAAGGCGACAGAACTTCGGTAGCCTTTGTAGCGGATGCGCACTGCATTTCATGCTTCCTCCCCCTTTTTGTCTCGAGACACTCCCTCTATCCGCTCCTGACCTTTTTCCTGTGTTTTGGACGCTCCTTGCGTGTGTGTGAAGGTCCTTTCCCGCGGTAGGACGACTAGTCAATATACAGAGAGGAGGAATGGCTTGCGTTACCGGTGGGTGCTGCAGTGCAGTCTACTATGTCTGCTTAGCCGCCATCTGCATCTACCTCGTCGTCTGCATTCTCGCGGTTCCGCAGTACCGCTTTGTGGCCCTCATGATCTTCGCCTTGGTGACCCTGTATGCCACCTCCGCATGGCGCCTGCTGCCGTCTGAGCGGCTTGTGGTGCGTGAGATGGCAGAGGCAATGGCGAGGCAGCGCTGCCCACCCCCGGCGGTGGCGGTGCCGTTCGCCACACCCGTGACAGCCGGTGCGGCCGTCACTCATCCATCGTCGGCGTTTCATGAGCCGTACAGAGGTTCGATCTGAGCTGCCCCCTCGCGTCGTTCCCCCTTCTCGGCTACCCTTTGTCAAATTGTGCCTTCTACTCTCTTGAGCCACGCCGCGCTTTTCAGGAAGGGAGGTGTGCGCGTGTGTGTGTGTGTGAGGCGCCATTGTCGGCGGATGGCGCTTCCCTCCCTCTCCCTTTTATCTTCTAAATCTGCTCCATTTTCTCTTGTATATTGCAGCAGCTGCTGTGTGTTCTGCTCGTGCCAGCATTCTTGGTGCATGTCGAGACCCAGTCTTTTCCTCGAGCACTAAATCCCCTCTTCGCTTGTGTGTGCTTGCTTTCAGTCTTGTATCCGTTCATCATCTTACCTCTGTTCGTGCAAGTGAGCCCGCTCATCTTACGATGCGCGCCCCTTTCTCTCTCCTGTTGGCTTGATCGCTTTTCGCTGCATGCGCCCACTCCCTTACCCACTTCGCGTGTCCGCGTGCGCAGCAGTGAGTCCTTTCAGGGAAGGTAAACGCAGTGGAGCCGGAAAAAAAGGAAAGCGAAAGGCTTGCGCAAAACTAGAGGGGTCGCAGTGGTGGTGGACAAGCGGTGACGTGTGCGGACACACACACACACACAGCACACATCCACACATACGTGCCATGCTTCTCTCGCTACGCGAGAGGGGGCCCCGGAGACACGCCGTGGTCTCCTCAAAGATGGGTACGAGAAGGATGGGACGCGCTGCCTCTTCCGTGCGGATCTCTTCCATGCAGCTCTCTTTATCTGTGACGTGTCTTTGCCCACCTCATCATGCCTGGCCGGCGCGCCGTGGAGCGACGGCGTGGGTAGAGAACAAGGACGCATTTGTATGCGCTCTGGCCTCCCTTGAGGCTCCTTCTCGTACGCGACACGGCAGCGACTCTTTCGTCTTGCGTCATCCACGCATGACACATTCCCACTCGATCGGTACCCTTCTGCGCCTCTTCCTCTTCTCGGCTCACCGCCATCCGCTCTGTCTCTCACCTTGGGGCTGCTGGTGGCTCTCTTTGCGATCCCCAGGGAAATCTCGCACGACGTGCGCGGCTCTGTAGACAAGAGCAGCTCATGTTTCCCTCCTCCCCTCTTTGCTTCCCTGATTCTTCTTCAAGAGCGCATCTTCACCCCTGATGACGACGCGGGGGGGGCACATGCCTCTGTGCGTCGTGTCTCTGAGCCCAGTGCCCACTCTCTCTGTGGGGAAGCCAAGCAGCCCCTATTCCTGCCACTGCACAACCAACTCTGGTGGTGACAGGGTCAGGCGCGCGTGACGTAGGGACGTCAGAGCGATGTATCACTGCCGATGCCCGCAGTGTCCGGTGCTGGATGGCGTGGCGCCGGAGCGACCCGCGACCGCGCACACGTTTTCGCCATCCACAGGATGGGCGGAGTGTCGGCGTGACTCGAACGCGTCCCACCCCCGGCCCTCACTGCCCACTGGGGGCGGGGTGAGCCTGGCCCCCCCCCCCCGAGAGGGATGCCCCGGGTGATGGCCAGCATAATGTGCGTGGCTGTGGGGCGACCTGTGGGGCGGGGGTGGGTAAGGTTCGAGGCAGAAGCCATGCACCGATGACCGGGTCTGGGCATTGCTGCACCTCGTGTGCCTACGGCTGCCTCGCGCCGCGCGACGGGGCCTGTGACCGGCCGGGCGGAGATGAGCTTAGCTCTTGTTGTGTGGCGGCATGGGCGTGGAAGGAAAACGAAAGGGCTCGTCTTCAGCATCATCACTGCCAGCCGCTGCCGTCACTGTCTCCATCAACAGCAGCAGCGTTTGCTGTAGCGCCATCTCGGAAGGAGATGAGGCCGAATCCATCCCCCCTCAAAAAAAAAAAACATATGTTTCGTGCCGCGTCTCCGCGGCTCTTATTTGAGCGGATGTTGCCTCCGCGCTCTCGACTTCTTGGCTCCTTCGTTCACTCTTCTCCCATTTTGTCTCTTTCTCCTCGCGTTGTCTCTTCCCCATCCGTCGCGCTCCTCTGACGTGCAGCGTCAACAAGCGTTCACACCGCCCCAAACACGTACTTGAACAAAGCAGTCTTGTGCAACCAATCCATCGTTTCTCCCGCTTGCTACTGGCGAAGACTTCAGCGTGGAGCCTAGCGCGCCTTTCCAGTCTTCCCTACGGTGTGATTGGAAGCCGACAAGGGTGGTAAAAGGAAAAGCCATGACGCTGGAGCACTGTGCCGCGGCAGCGCTGTATATTAGCGCCTGCAAGCGCGAGCACGCGCAAATCTGTGATGCCTTCGTGCAGGCCCTGGACAGGGATGCCAAGGCTGCTGCACTTGGTCAAGGCACCGTCCCGCTCAACGATATCGACGTCTGCTGCGTCGCGGAGGTGATCCGCACGCTCAGCGATGAGAGTCAGCTTCGCGTGCTGGTGCTGGAGGAGAACTCGTTTGGCCTGCCCGGCGTGACGGCGTTGATGGAGGCAATCGAAGCCAACCCAAACCACATCCGCGAGCTGCGCCTTGGCAAGAACAACCTCAAGGACCAGGCGGCAGTGGTCATTGGACACACGCTGTCCCGCAGCGGGTGCGGCTTGAAGGTGTTGGACCTGTCCGAAAACAACATCACGAAGCTGGGCGTCATTCCGATTGCGGCAGCGCTGCAGCAGCCCTTTTGCGATATCGTGGAGCTCAGCTTCCACAACAACAAGATCGGGTGCGACGCCGCCTCGTACCTCGGTCAGGCGCTGCGTGCAGCCCCGAAGCTGAAGCACCTTCATCTCGGCTACAATGCTCTGCGCGACAACGGAGCCGCGCAGATCGCTCGCAGCGTCCCCCACGCGGCGTGCCTCTCCACTTTGGACCTTACCGCCAACCGCATCAGTCGCGAGGGTGGTGAGGAGCTGGTGCGGGCCCTCATGACCCCTACATGCACGGTGCAGCGCCTAAATCTGCGCCACAACCAGCTGGATAGCGAGACTATTGTGCTCTTCGCCGACGTTATCGCCCACAACACGTCTCTCATCCAGCTTTTCCTAGGCTTCATGAACCCCTCCCCTGAGGCGGCAGCGGCTGTCCTGTCGGCCATCCCGCAGAACCACGCGCTGCTCCTGCTGGACATCTACGGGTGGAAGCTGAACCCAAAGAACACCCTCGCGCTTATTCAGGCCGTGCAGGAGAAGAACACCACCCTCGCTGCGCTCGTCACAGATGCCTGCGAGTTTATTGCACCGCAGGTGGATGAGGGCAATTTGATGCGGGAGGAGAGGCACGACCTGCACCCCATCTACGTGGGGCCTAACGACCGCGATGCTTACCTGGCCACGAAGAGTCTGCGCCGCTACTCGCGCGCGCAGTCGCGCCGGCAGTCCCGCACAGCTTCTCGTGTGCAGTCCCGCACAGCCTCTCGTGCACAGTCGCGCACGAGGGCTGATGGCCAGCCCGCCAGTCGCACCGGCTCGTCGCACCGTCGCAGCGAGCGCGGCGGAAGCCGCCCGGCCAGCATCTCGTCGCGCGCTGTGAGCCCGGCGGAGCAGGAGCAGGCGCTGCGGTCTCAGTGTAGCACCCCTCGCCACAGTCGGCGCAAAAGCGGCAGCCCACGCCACCCGCGCCACCGCCACGGCGAGAGTGCGCCAACCGACCCTGCCGCAGCCACAAGTGCTGGCGCGCTGCTCCGAACGCCGCGCTCTGTGCCGGCGTCTACCCGCTCCGCATCTCGCTCTTCCAGAGCCGCAGCAGGGCATCTGGTCCCCGTGACGTCCAGGAGTGTCGACGAGGACATCGATGTGCTGATTGATGAGTTGCAAGACACCCCAGGTGACCCACGCACAACGAAGGTCCTCAAGACAATCATCAAGTCACTGCATGAATCGATCAGGCAGCAGCGCACGCAGATCCAGGTGCTGAAAACCCGCGTGGAGGCGCTCGAGGCTCGCCGCGAGTGCCACTGCGCCGGCCGTGGAGGCAGCAACAGCAGGTCCGGCACCAGCCCTCAGCGTAGCGGCAGTGCGGGAAACCCGACGCATTTGACTGGACCTCTTGCGAAGGGCGGCGCCGCCGCAGCGAGCCAGAGCGGCACCAAGGGGTCGTCTTACCACCGCGTGAACAGCAAGGCGGGGATGATTAGCTACGGAAAGATCACCGCCACTGCGGACGCCAACGGCGACGGATTATACGCGCATTATGGTCATCAGAATCACCAGGCACAGCACAACCCCGCTGCCAACTCCTTTCAGCGCTCCATGAGTCGCATGAGCCAAAACACGAGCATCACGGTTATGGAGCGGTGCACGACGCCGCACGTTTCGCAGGATGTACCCCCGGACATCGCGCACCCGAACGACGAGTCTGGCGAACACCACCCGGAGGGGGTGGAGCTGCAGCGATCCGCAGCTATTCAGAGCTTTCCACCTCGCATAGAGCCGTCGCCATCGCAGGACCTCAACCCACCGCTTCGCAAGTCTGTCTCGCACGCCTTCTGAACCAGCGCGAGCAAAGGCGAATGCATGGGCGCGTGTGTTTACAAAGCCGGGGCCATTGATAGGCATTGAAGCGTCAACGATCCTACCACCATCACCCTCTCTGTCTCGCTGTCCCCGTCTCTGGTCGGGATGCCACCGGCCCGCGGTGGTACACAACTCAGCTTTCTCACTACGGCGCTGCCGCCCCTCTCCACTCCGTTTTCCCATCCTGCGCTTCTCTCCTGCGTTCCGTGAATCTTCATGTGCGTGTCTCTCTCTGCAGTGCTACTGTACATCCGTGTTGTGAAGTGGTGCCTTCACGCTCTTCTTGCCTCCTCTCCCCCCCCCCTTCCGCTCTCTGTGCTGCTGAGCTCGTTTTTCTTTCTCTTCCACTGCCCCTTCCATCCTGTGATACACTGCTAAGGGCGCAGCTGACGGCCACGGCATGCGCTGTTCTCCCCACGCTCTCTTCTCTTTCCTCTCTCTTTTGATCTTTACGGCGGCGGTGTCTCTCGGAGGCGTGATTAGCTCTATCCTCGCGCGTTGCATAGGAAGGGGCGAGTACACGTGGGGGGAGGGGTCTTAGCGTATCGGCGTTTAGATTCTCAGAGGGAGAAAAGCGGTTGATGTAGAGGGGTGTGCGGTAGACTGAAGAGCGCAGACTTGGAGAGAGTAGTAGCAGCTGCCGGCACGAGAAGAAGCGAAGAGGATGCGGCTGCCGAAAGCGAAGCGACGCCGCACACAGTGCGCATTTCTCGTCCTTGCCTTTCTTCAGTCGCACCCCCCACACACACAAAAAAAAATTCAACAACAACGTCCTTCTGTTTTTTTTACTTTTTTTTTTTCGAATGACGCACAACGCGGAGGCGATATTCTGTGAGTGCATCTGCGTGCGTGCGCTCGGTGTTGCTTCTGCCATCTCTTGTGTGTCTCTCTTACTCTCTTTGCATGCTCTGCTGAGGCACACAGGAGAGGCGCAGGCAGGAGATGGGAGTTGCAGAGATTAGATTTCGTTTTCTTTTCCCCTTTTCGGATGTATCTCTCAGGTCGTGCTGCACCACCACCTACTTCTGTGTGTTATGCTTGGCTTCTTTGTCAGCTCGCTCGCTTTCGTTGTGCTGCTGTGCTTGTGGGACTGCTTTCCCTCTCTCTCGTTTCTGAAGGACAGGTGGGGGAGGAGGTGCGTGTACGTGCGCTTTAGTCGTTGTCATGGTTGCTGCGAGCTCTACTCGCTCCCCTCTTCTCGTTCTCTCGTTTCGCTCGAGGTGGAAAAGGCGAGTTTTCAGAGGACTGAGCGAAAGGCGACGATTGCGCCTCCGCTGTAGCTGGCGCATGCGTTTCCTTTGCGCGCGTGTGTGTGTGTGTGGATGGGATGACTCGATGCCAGAGAAAGAGTGCGGGGTGAGGTGAGGGGAAGACGACCTTGATACGTATGGGCGCGCGTGTGTATGTGTGGGCGGGGCGGAGCGGGGGCGAGGCTGATGAGCTCCGCACATGAGGATGCGCTTCTGAAGTGCCGCACTGCCATCTTGTTTTCTCTGCCTTTCGTCGTCTTTCTTTCCGTCTTCTTTTCCTTTTGTTTCTGTACTAGAGCTTCTTCGCCCGTGCTGACGTGCGGGGGAATGCGTTCGCTTTTTTTTTTCGTCTGTCGTATTGTTTTCCTCTTGTGTTTTCGCTTCCTCCTCCTGTTCTCTAGAAGCCCCACTCTCTGCCCACCCCTTTGATATCCGCCTCTATCTATCTCTCTGTTTGCGTGTGCCGGTCGGTTCGAATGCTAGTTTTTTTTTGTTTCATGTGTGTGTGTGTGTTTTACTGGCTCCTCCTTCATACTTCTGTTCCAGTTTCTTGCTTCATCGCTTTCCTTGATGAATAGAATGCGCTGCTCTCTCTCTCCTCCACTCTCTTCCTCTCTCTCTCCCAACCCTTTCGCACTCACTCGTGCGCAACGTCACGTGCATGCCGGCACACACCGACCCTCTTTGAAGGCGGGCTACGCATGTTGGAATGCATCCCTTCTTACATGGCGATGCTTAGAGCTCCAGCAGCGCAGTGACGAGGAAGCGTTGCAGCAGAAAGAGCAGGCGAATACAAGGGGACAGCAAACGGCAAGAAGAGGAGGTGCTAAGGTGCTTCGTGTGTCTTACCAGCTTGGGAGGGGGGCGAGGGGTTGGGGATTGGGTGGGGACGGGGGAGTGGGCAGAGGAACGCGACATGGAGGTATTTCCTCGCTCTTCTTCGGTACGGTCACGGTACGCGATTTAGATTTTTTCTTGGATACACACACACACAATGGACGCGCGCTCCACAAACGATTCGTCTGTGTATGCTGCCTATGTATGTGTGTGTGTGTGTGTGTGTCTGCGTGTGTGTATGAGTGTGTACGTGTACGTGTGTATGTTAGTTCATCCTGTTCCATGTTTCCTTTTTTTGTGAGGGGGGTTTCTTTGTTTTCCCCTCTTTTTTTTTAGCCGCACCCGCTTCTCCTCAACGTAGGCGTGCGTGTGTATGCGTGCGCGCTCAACCCGACGTGAGAAGTGTAAGCAGGAACAAACGTTGAAAAACCAAAACAGAAAGGGTAAAGGAGCAACCAAACTGAAAGCCACGCGCGAATTCTGGCGGTCTCCTGATGGATGCAGTGTAGTGGCGATCGTCTCGACGGTGACTCACCTGATGTGCATGTCGGGGACGTCGGATGTACTCGTGTTGGAGTTGCGCAGCGAAGCGAAGGGGTGTTGCATGCTTGGCTCCGGCAACACGCACTCGGTTCTCCGCGTGTCTTCGTGCCTTGAGAGCATCGAGGAGGAGGATTGCGACTGGTTGCACGGCTTTAGAGGGCCACGATCGCTAACATCTGGAGCCAGCCCCCGTCCCCCGAGTCTCATTATACCGCCGTATCTTGCAATCCTGCGCCATTGACTAAGGCGTGCGTTTGGAATGCGATGTTGCGGGAACGGCGAGATTGCTTCCGTGATGCATCATCTCCAGACAATGAGGCTTCCCATGCAGGCACCACGCCTCCCCTTCACGCCCGCAGCTCGCTGCATTTTTTCATCGCGCACCTCATCCTTTGACTTCTTTCCCGCCGTTCTCTTTGCCTCCCTTTTTGTTTTGCTCGGCGACGTCGCCGCGTGCGATGACTACGGTGGCGGCTTGCGACCCCACTATTCACACACCCACACCCGCACCTACACGTAGTGCAAGGCTTTTCTGCACACTTCAGTCTGTCCGTGTGTCTTCTCTGCTTCCACTCGACCCACACGAGTCAGCACGCGGTTTGCTTTTCATTGAGAGGAGGACTGAGGGCGTTGCGCAAGAGAAAAGGAAAAAGGGAGCCGCCAGGAAAGAGGGTGACAGAGGAGCATTTTGAGAGTGGTGATCGAGAACGATAGTGTTGGGGGACGCGCCTCGACGAGGTGCATCCACGGCGCTCGTCGGTTCTTTGCGCACAGGCGTACCCCGTCGGCGCGCACACGAGACGACAACTCTGTTGTGGCGGCAAAGTCATCTGCACATTCGCTTTTCCCTTCGCACAACGTCTTCCTTTGTATACTCTCTCTGCTGCGTCGCTCTTTTCTCCTCTTTCGCGCTGTGTGGCTTTCTCTCTCTGTGAGTGAGTGCTGCGCGTGTGTGCGACGGTGGTGCCTTGGCGCACATTCGACCGAGCTCGCCCCCAGCTCCTCCTTTCATACCAAACCGCACAGTGTCGGTGTGGGAGGCAGGGCCATACGCAGAGGTGCACACTTATTCCTCGCCGCCCGCCCACTCCTACACACTTCCGATTCACAGCCGTTTTTTTGTCGTTTTCCCCCGCCACGTTCATTTTTCAGCCGCGGCAGAACACTGTGATCCCGTCTATTGTGTGCGTATTCTACTCCCCCCCTCTCCCTGTCTGTCTGTATATGCTTGTCTGTGGGTCTGCCCGCGCGTGTCTGTGTGCGTGTGTGTGTCTCATTGCTGGCTGCTGCTGACGATTGCTGGCGCTGCAGTTTTTTCCCGCCCACCTAATCAGTGCACACACATATATATTTCATTTTGTTTTCGACAGACCAGGAAGGCGCTACCCTTTGTGTGCTCTCTCGCTCTCTAGCGAACCACCGATACATACCGATTCGTTCAGAAGTACACCCGCAGCCACACCCCGTGCGCTTGCGCGAACCCCCGAAACAGAGGCAGTGTGCGCAGAGGAAAGTGGAGAGGATATGTCCTTGCGGAGTCTTGTGACTAGCGGGCAGGAGCCGCTGCCGCCGCGCCGCCCGCCCGCGTATGCCTACCATACAGAGCCCCAAATACGCATGCTTGCCTCGGACATGTCGGCGCGGGCGTCCGTCTCTTTAATGTGGAAACTGTGGCTGGAGGGTCAGTACAACGAGCTAGGGAAGAGGCTTGGCAGCACTGGTGAGATTCTGGAGAGAAAGGATGAGGTGCGCTTCGCGTGCGAGTTTCTAGCGAGTGGCGGGCTGGACATCTACTGCCTCATCTTGTGCGATCCGTTCAACCCCTTGCGTTTCTCGCCAGAGCGCACGGTGCGCAGCATGAGCGCCCTCGAGCGGGGACGACGGCAGCGCACCCTTGAGCACATCATCGGCATTTACGCTGAGGTCATGCTTCAGCTGACCGACCTGGTGGCAGATCAGAACGACCTCGGTTGGGTGATCTACGACCGCTACCCGGGTGTTTTCTACCGACTCATTGAGTTTCTCGAGGACAGTTCCCTGTGGGCCGCCGCCACGGGCCTGCTGGAGCACATTCTAGCTTGCGTTGGCCCAGTACTGGAGATCAGCAAGAACCCATCTCTCATCCGGGTTTTGCGGCGCGCCTCGCCGACGGCGCTGGCTGCCTTCTGCCGCTTTCTCGCGCTGCTCATCTTGCCTGGCCTTGCGCAAGGCCAGAACCCGATCTTGGCGCGTCGGCTGCACTACCCAGAAACGGTGGCGGTGCTGCGGCAGGTGCAGCGGGTGGTGGACAGCAACGTGCTGTGGCTGATCGGCGAGGAGGGTCTCGTGTCGACGCTCATTAGTCTGTGCGAGCTGCGACCGAACGGGCTGCGGGTACAACAGGGCGGACGGTCCATGATGATGTTTCCTCCGGAGACCACCTTGATTGGTGGGGCCGGGCAGAGAGCAGTCAACGCGACGCGCGCTGGCGGCCGCGCCAGCGTCGTGCCCCTCGGCAGCGAAGACGTCGACTGGGAGGACGAGGAGGAGGAGGATGACCAGTGGACAGACAATGAAGAGCAAGAGGGAAGCGGCGCGTCTGGCGGAAGCGATGGTACGGCGGACTTCATCTTCGACGGCTCCTCCCTACCCACGCTCTTCGCCGGAATCGAGCGCTTTCTTGGCATCGGGCAGTCCCAGGGCCAAGCGGCTCGCACACCGGCGCCGTCCACCAGCCCCACACCGCTACCACCACAACAGGCGCAGCAACCCTCTCCGCCACCTGGATCGACCGACCCTTCCGGTGCCCCTCCACCGCGCGCCGACGAGTCAGCGGCGTTTTCAGAATACCTCGAGTACATCCGCACCGCCGTACGCAGTGGCACGGTAAGTGCGGCGCTCGGCGTGAACCGCGCCACCTCCGGCGTGGCACCGTCGCTGCCGCCGCCACCGCCGCTGTCTACTCCAGAGCAGGGCGGCATTCGAGTGGAGGTGGGCAGCGGCAGAGGCAACGTGGCGGCGCAGATGGTGGCCGAGCTGGAGCGCGCTGGATTGCCACGCGACGGCGCCGAGCAGATCGCGTTTCTGAACCGCATAACATCCAACCAGTTCCAAGCTGAGGACCCATCGCGGCTGGTGCAGTGGATGCTGGACCGTGACATGCTGGAGGACGACGACATGGAGCAGAACTTCAAATCCTCGATGGACATCCACTGGTGGGTGGGGTCGGCCGACACGCGGCAGCGCTGGCGGCTGCGGGACCCGTCCTTAATCCCGGAGAGGGACGACAACCGCTACGCACTTGTCTGCTCGACTGTGCGTCGCACCATTGCACCCGGGCCGAGACCGCCAACGCTAGAGGAGTTCAACTCGGCTAATGAGCGGCTCTCGGCGGAGCTGTTCGAGCCGCTACCTCGCGTGGACGCACTCGACTTGCTGGACCCCGTCGACACGCAGCGCATCGTTGAGTCGCAGAGCGAAGTGCTATACCTGCTGAACA
The DNA here is from genome assembly GCF_000227135.1 of Leishmania donovani. Classification (NCBI taxonomy): domain Eukaryota; phylum Euglenozoa; class Kinetoplastea; order Trypanosomatida; family Trypanosomatidae; genus Leishmania; species Leishmania donovani. Next base: position 789,371 of record NC_018255.1, on the reverse strand, counting down.
TGTTCCTCTCCACCTTCTACTTCAGCGACTCGTGGAAGGCGCTGCGGGACTGCCGTTGGGTGCCTCGGTCTGTGCCGATGCTGGAGGCCGCCTTCGGACTGGACCCATCGCTGCCTGCGTTCGTCGACGTGCCGCCACACGTAAACTTGTCCGACAAGTTGCGGGCGTTGCCGCGCTACTTGCCACCGCATGCCTCTGATGACCAAGAGGAGTCCGACACGCTCGCTGATGGCTCGCCGCGCTACCCCTCAACGTGGCGTCTTGTTCCGTTTCTCCAGCTCCTCGGCGACCTCGCAGTTGTGTACCTGCGTGACCCCAATCAGATGTCCGAAGAGGAGACGGAAAATCATCAGCACGGACCCGATACGATGCGCAAGATGGAGCTGCTGCGCGGCCTTTACGAGTACTGGAACGCTCAAGACCGTCGGGAACAGGAGATGGTGGTCGAGGATGCCGAGGTCGTTGCCAGCGCGTGGAGAAACGCGGAGGCCATCGCCCGCGTCCTGCACAGAGATCAAGAAGACAGCTGTGTCCGCGTAAGCTTGTACCAGACGCTCGATTCGTATTTGCGCACCTTTCTGTTTCGTGAAGCATACCGCGATGCCCCGGACTGCCCGCAGACAAGACTCGGGCAGGCACTCCTTACTAGCGTGCTGGAGCGCATCTACAACGGCACGCGTATTCCCGGGCTGAGCGGGTCGATGGCGCCGGGGCGGCTGCTGTCGAACATGCTTCAGGTTCTCGGGGAGCTGCTGCGCTACCACGCCGGCAACCTGCGCACCTTATGTGCCTATGTGGTCGGAGATCGGGACATGTCGCACCTGAACGAGGCGATGAGCAACCCGAACCGGCAGAACCCCGTCATTCTCTCCGCAGAGCATGAGGAGGTCGAGGAGATCTTGAAGCGCCCGCCTCTGGAACGGGAGGAGCACGAGCCGTTTGGCAGTGTGCTGCTGCGACGCCTCTTCACCTTCGGCGTCGACACGCATCACCTGCTGCGCTCGCTGTTGCTTTCTCTCACTCCGGGGCTACGTTCCACCGGCAACTACATCTCGAAGCCGGTGAATGACTCGGTAGACGATGTGCGGCTGCCACCGACACTCCCCGGCATCGGTCGCACAAGCGACATCATCTCCGGCGATGCCGTCCGTATTTCGTACGTGATTCGGGTTTCGCGGCAGTACACGCGCGAGATCAGCCTGGCGCCAGCCCATGGGCTACGACGGGAGGAGCTCTTGAGGGAGCTGGTTTGCGTGCTAGCGCGTACGCCGCACCGGCAGGCCCCTGAGAACCGCCCGTTTCCGGGCCTGATGTGTGGCGAAAACGATCTGGCATTGCTGCGCAGCCAATGGCCGCTGCCGGTGGTGGGGCCACCGCCTCGCCTGCGCGCGACGCTCTTTAGTCGTCGTGGCGAGGGCAGCGCGAAGGCGCCGCCGTCGGCAACGCCCTGCGCGGAATCATTTCTTTCACCGACGCAGGGCATCCTCAACACTGCGCAAGCGCAGACCGCTTCGTCAACAGATCTTCATGACGCAGCAGAGACGGCTGAGGACGCGGCGCGACTGGAGGAGCTGGCTCCACTCTCTCGTCTCCTGCTCGGCGAGCCGCACAAGCTTATCTTCAGCGCCCTCTGCGGGCTGAACATCGAGTCCATGGAGGACAACAGCCGCCTCTCCGTCGTGACAACAGTGCTGCTCGTGTTTTTGCGCGTTGCGTCAGTGGGGAGCTCAAGAGAGAGCGCTGCTGCTGCTGAGGCCAATATTCGCGACGTTTTGGCGAAAATGAAGTCTTTTGCAGGGCACGGACACAGCGTGTGGCTAGGGGAGGAGCGTGCAGCTCGGGCGAAGGAGCGCGAGGCGAGGAGGCGTCAGGCGCTGATGTCCGTGTCAGGGGACCAGGGGATTTGCGCGTGTGACTGGCACGACGCTCCAAAGGCTGCGGAGGCGGAGTATCAGCGTCGTAAGCCCGACGAGGCGGCGGCTGCCCTCACAGATTCCTTTGAGAGGCCTACGGGAGAGGGCAGCGCTGCGACAAAGGGTGGACTTACGCCTGATGAGCTTCCACGGCGCTGCCCCTCCTTCATGGCCTACGGCTCCTGCGATCCTCCGCACGAGGGGAGCGTGTATCAGCGCGAGTTTGGCGGCTGCTTTTATCGCAGCTTTTTCCGCTTGTTGTGCCTGTGGGTCGGCTACTACGCGTCTTGTCAGCGGTACGTGGAGACGGTGTACTTCAGTACGGAAGTCGCGTTCGGCGAGTACAAGACGATGGCGCTGTTCCTGATGCGCATCCTGCCAGACTTTTTCATGCCCCACTTCTCGCAGTGCTGACGGGAGAGCTGATGGATAGGGAATAACGGCGAACGGTATGGGTAAAGAAGGCCTTGGGGCGGTGGTGGACGAGAGACACAAGAGACGAAGGCCTGATGTGGTGCTTACTTGCCGCTGCCGTTCTGTGCCACAAGGCATACGTTGCCAGAAAGCGACGCCTTTGCGTGCTTCTCGTGGCCCCCTCCCCTCTCCATCCGCCTTCTTCCATTCTCTGTGCCTACAGTGACGTTATCCGTTTCGCCCACCAAAGAAGAGTACCGGTGTTGTGTGTCGCACGCACCGACAGAGAGGGAGACGGACACAGATTGCATGGCGCGCTGCGATGCGAATAAGCAAAGACGTTTTTTCTCGAGACTCTGCTGCAATGATGATGGAACCCCACAGATATAAGGGGCGGTAAAAAAACCCTCCCCCACTTCTTTCCATGTCTGCGTGTTTGAGTGCTTGTGGCACGTGTGTATGTGTTGTGCGGGGGAAGCGTTTGCGATGCTTCCTTCCTCCTCATCCTCTTCATGTATCCCCCGCCGTTCCCCCTCCCCTGCTTCGTAGCCTGTGCAAGTCTACGCCTTCACGGACGTGAGAAAGAGAGGTAGGACAAGAAGAGCGCCTGCCGCGGCGGGGCAGAGCTGCGTGCGAGGGGAGGGTGGATGGCTGGATGAGGATGCACCTTGTTTCGATGTGTGGGCAACAACACATAAGCATTCCCCTTCCTATCTTATCTTTACTACACAGCTTCAGAGCAGCAGCAGAGGAAAAGCAAAAGGCGGACGCAAGACAGAGCGAAGGAGGTGCGCGGCGAAATGCCGCTGCGTGTGTCGCACTACTTCCTCTTGCTTTTGTCCACCCCCCTTTGCGGGCACCTCCAGCGGCATGAACGAACGGTGGTTTCTTTGCGATTGTGGATGCCTGCGCGCCGGTATAATGACGCTCTCCAGCCTTAAAAGCGCGTGCAGTAGTGTATTCTGTTGCACACACCGACACACTCATACACCCGCGCAAACATTCATGCACTTGTGAACACGGTCACAGGAGTGTCCTCTTTTCGGAACCTCTCGCTCGGCGCGCCTCCCAAAAGAGGGTGCCGTTTCTTTCGCCTCTAAATGGTAACGACGAGACGGTGTTCGTTGACGCCATTTCTCAGCCTCCCTCCTCCCCTGCATCACCCGTGTTCGTCTCTCTCCGCCTCTTGCCTTTCCCAACCGCCCCACCGTACATCGATTATGCGCATGTGCGTGATGTGTCTCGCTCTCTTTCCTGCCCTTTCACACGCCTTTCTTGTCATGTATTCTTTCTGGTTCTCCGTTCTCTCGCGCGTGCGCTCTCCCTCTTCCCATCGTCTACTCTTCATACCTGCCTTTACCCGTCCCCTGCCCCCTTGCGTCCAAGTCGAGAGCAAACTTGATTCTCCAGTGCACGCGATCCTGCTTCACGTCTCTTTCTCTTTCTTTGGCTTCCACGTACGCCCGCACAGGCACACACGCGTACACGGCTAGCGGATTGCGACCGCCTCATCCCCTCCCACTTTTTCCCTTTTTCCTGCTCCCCCCCCCCACCACCACCAAGCGCTCTCTCTCTCCATCCCGCTCTCGAACTCCCTCGTCGAGTCATGTCGAAGCGTGTTGCTCTGGGCTGCGACCATGCCGCGTACGCCACACATCAGGAGATCATGGACATGATCAACGCCAGCGGTGCCGCGTCGAAGGTGATGTACATGGGCCCCTCCTCCGACACATCCGTCGACTACCCCGACTACGCCGCGCAGGTGTGTGAGGCCATCTTGAAGGGCGAGGCGGACACGGGTATCCTTGTCTGCGGCACCGGTATCGGCATGTCGATCGCGGCCAACAAGTTCAGAGGCATTCGTGCGGCTCTTTGCTACGACCATGTGACGGCGCAGCTGAGCCGCCAGCACAACAACGCCCACATCTTGTGCATTGGGGTGCGCACCAGTGGAATGGAGGTTATCCGCGACATCATCGAGACCTTCCTCACGACAGAGCCGTTGGCGGAAGGGCGCCACGGCAACCGCGTCGACAAGATCACGGTGATTGAGGAGGAGCAGATGAAGGAAGAACAGCGGTGGTGCTTCAGCGGTTGTGGAGGTCTTAAGGAGGAAGGAAAGTGAGTGTGTGGCGCACGCAGAGAGAGAGGTGGGGACGCACTATGCAGCGTTGAGAGACACACGTCCTCACACTTGGGCGCGCACAAGGCGATGGATACAAGGCCGTTGGCCTCATCATAATCTCTGCGCCCTCCTCCACCTCCGTTTTTTTTTTTTCACAGCTTTCTCTCTCCCTCTCTTTCCTGGCTAACTTTTTTCTGTTGCTCTTTGGAGAGGTCCCCCCCTTGTCAAGCACACACGATCGTGAGTTCTCCTGTGAGGAGTACGCGATGAGCTGCCGCTTCCCCAGTAGTCTCCGTCCTCCGCTTTCTTCTCGACATTTTTGACTTCTCACGTTGCAGCGCGCCTCGTCCTGGGCGGTCGCCCATGCGGTTCTTGCTTAGGGCTCTCGTTTTCCCTCATGCGTTTCGACCTGACCTTCCTTTTTTTTTTTTCGGTCCCCTCACCTCTTACACTTGGCAGCTGTCTTGGTGTCGCACACGGCTGTGCGTGTCTTCCAGCGCTGGTTCCCCGTTTGTTCGTGGTGCTCCCTGGTGACGACGCGGGGGGGGGCACATGCCTCTGTGCGTCGTGTCTCTGGGCCCAGTGCCCACTCTCTCTGTGGGGAAGCCAAGCAGCCCCTATTCCTGCCACTGCACAACCACCTCTGGTGGTGACAGGGTCAGGCGCGCGTGACGTAGGGACGTCAGAGCGATGTATCACTGCCGATGCCCGCAGTGTCCGGTGCTGGATGGCGTGGCGCCGGAGCGACCCGCGACCGCGCACACGTTTTCGCCATCCACAGGATGGGCGGAGTGTCGGCGTGACTCGAACGCGTCCCACCCCCGGCCCTCACTGCCCACTGGGGGCGGGGTGAGCCTGGCCCCCCCCCCCCGAGAGGGATGCCCCGGGTGATGGCCAGCATAATGTGCGTGGCTGTGGGGCGACCTGTGGGGCGGGGGTGGGTAAGGTTCGAGGCAGAAGCCATGCACCGATGACCGGGTCTGGGCATTGCTGCACCTCGTGTGCCTACGGCTGCCTCGCGCCGCGCGACGGGACCTGTGGCCGGCCGGGCAGAGATGAGCTTAGCTCTTGTTGTGTGGTGGCATGGGCGTGGAAAGAAGAAAATCGATGGGGGTGCCCTCCTCCCCTTTCTCGCGGCTCGGCAACGCAGCGACTAGGTAGGAGTTTTGCTTTTTATGTGTGGTGGTGTGCCTCTCACTCGTGCAGAGGTGCATAAGCACACACCCGTGAAGTGACGGGTGGCAAGGAACCATTAACCGAGCGCTCTTGCTTTCGTTTTCCTCCCTTCCACGTGCTTTTTGCATCTTGCTGATGATGTTCGGACCTCGTCACCGCATCTTCTTTATCCTTCTTCCATCATGAGCTGGCATTCCCTTCCCTCCCTGCCTCACTCTCTCCCGCCCAAAGACGAGGCATGCGTGTGAGTGTATTTGAGAGACGGGATGTGCGAGGCGGCGACGGCGGTGGTGGTGCTGCGTCTGGGTCGAAGGCGTCGGGCGGTTTCGGCGTGCACATAGAAACGAGTGAGCAACACGCGAGAGGTGCTTAAGAGAGAATCTAAACAGGGTGTGTTCGCGTATGGCACACGGCTCACATAACAAACAGGTAGGCGAAGAAACAACGTAAAAGCGAGCACATAAGTGGCAGCACAGTTAATGTCACCCACCCCCCTCCGGAGCCCGCTCCCCTCGCTACCCCCGCCGCGCTTCTCTTTCCTTCTTGGGCCGTACCACCTCTACTACTCAGCGAGCCATTTCGTGCGCGTGTGCATGGGAGGCGGGTACGACGAAGGAGGGGTGGGTGGACGACACCGGCTGCCCTCTCACAGAAACAATAGGCGAAGCACAGACGCTTGCGCACGCACGCAGAGAGAAGGAGAGGGAGACGGTGCCTTTTTCCCTTCCTCCTCTTAGCAGGGAAACGCATCTGCACACCCCGCACTCGGAGACCAGCTCAGGAAGCACACCGCCAACGCGGAGGAACGAAGGCTTCTCGTAGTACGACTCCTATGACGTCTGCGATAGGCACAGGGCGACCCTCCACACACCCTTTACACCGACAGGCACACATAGGCATGTAGATGATCCAAGGGCGAGAACGAAAATATATAGCAGAGGCAAAAGCACGCACACACACGCACAGCGCCTTTCTCCCCCTTCGCTTCCCCTTCCCCTCTTTCCACACCATCCGCTGCTGCAGGTTTTAAAATGTCATCTTAGGTTTTTCTTCCGTCTCCAGCTCCATACACCAATGCGCCCCGCCCGCCTCCCTCCGCCCTCTGTGATAATCCGACTCTTTCCTCCGTCGCACGGAAAAAGGTGGCGGGCAGGTGGGAGGCGGGTGAAACACTCTGCTTTTTGGTACCCTCTGCGCTGATATATCGTAATGGGAGGTGCTAGCTCGTGTATGCATGTGCGGACGCGCATGCGTGCGTGTCTCTTTCCAGGACACCTCGATTGATGGCAACGTCTTCTGCTTTCATATTTTCTTCCGTATATCCCTATTACCAACGCTGCTGCTGCTGCTGCGCCTGCTACGAGCACCTTCTCATGACCTCGTTTTGCTCTTTTCGGCGTCCCTGTTCTGGAGTTTGTTTCCGCTTCGTCTCCTCATCGAGTCACTCCGCGCGCACGCTCTCGCCCTCGCTGGGTGGCACATCGGACACTTTATCATCGTCTTCATTTCTTTTTCTGCTTTGTCTTTCCTGAAACCCCCTCGCTCGCTGTCGCTCCCTGTGTGCGTGGGCAGTACGCGCCGCGACCCACCTCTCCGCTCTCTCGCGAGAGAGCGGGGGCGAAGGTCTTTGCTCCCTGTTAACAAGACACATAAAATGAGAAGACTTGTTGTTCGCGCTGTGTGCGTGTGTGTGTGTGTGTGTGCGTCCGCGTTTAGTAGGTGGGCTTGTGCTCGCGCTTGACATATTGCCCATTGCTTATTTTTGGGCTTGACTGTGGCGTACGACGTAACGGTAAGCAAAGGAAGTGCAGACGGAACACACGACAGTGACGAACTTCGTATGCGCGTGTGCTGTGATCAAGAGGGAGTGGGGGGGGGAGGGCAGCATGACGCAAAGCAGTTGCAACTCTTGTATAGCGCTGCCCCGGTCGATCCGGGGGATGTTTACGAGATGGGGTTTACTTGCAACTGGTGGTGGTTGCTCAACGGCTTTTTTTCTTTTTGCCCTCTGCACTCTGAGGCCGGTGCGCTGACCGTTCACGTTTGAGCAGTGCCTCGTTCTATCTTTATGCGCGTGAGTGTGTTTCGTCAAGAGCGCTCATACTCCTCCTTCTCATTTTTCTCTTCTCCCTTCTCTCGTGGCTTAACCATCCGGCCTCATCACGGACTCATTCCGTGAGCCGCACTGCCATCCTCGCCTACATACTGGTGCAAAGTCGCGACCGCAGCGATCACGAAGGTGTCGTCGCTGCTCTCGCGCCTCATCAGCCCACTTGTTTTTCTCCTCCCAGCAATGTCGCTGGGCGCGCACGGTCACAAGCGTTTCGTATCGCACAACGCCGAGGAGAGGAGAGAGCACCATACTGAATAGCAGGCGGATTCTGTCGCTCACATCACTTCGTGGCAACAGTGCCGCGGATGCTGCACCGCTCGCTCACGCTTCACGCGTCGCGTCCGCGACGTCGACTTGTCAGTGGAGCCAGCCAGCTGCCGAACAGTCCCGTCTGTGGGCTGTTCCGCCCAAGTCTTCTCCTACTTGCTTCCTCCGCCATTTCTTGTAGCTCAGGCCATAGCACCAACGGTGGCGCAGAACGCGAGGCAGATGCCGCGGTGCGAAAGGTGCGCAACATCGGCATTGCGGCGCACATCGACGCCGGTAAAACGACCACGACAGAGCGGATGCTCTTCTACGCCGGCGTCACGAAGCGCGTCGGCGACGTAGACAGGGGCACGACGACGACGGACTTCATGAAGGAGGAGGCGGACCGCGGCATCACGATTCAGTCCGCCGCAGTCTCCCTGCGGTGGCGGGATCACGGCATCAACCTGATCGACACCCCAGGCCACGTTGACTTTACTGTTGAGGTGGAGCGGACGATGCGGATTGTAGACGGTGTCGTGGCTCTGTTCGACGCGTCTGCCGGTGTGCAGGCGCAGAGCTACACGGTACTGCAGCAGAGCCGCAGGTTTAATGCGCCGCTAATCGCCTTTCTGAACAAGATGGACAAGTATAACGCCGACTTCGCCATGTCGGTAAACTCGATACGCACCAAGCTGCAGGTAGAGCCGCTGCTGCTGCAGATCCCGCTCCACGCCGAGGACGGCAGCTTCGCTGGCGTGGTCGACGTCGTAGAGCAGGTGACGTGTCGCTTCGACGGCGAGCACGGCCTCGAGGTGCAGCGAACAGACCTCAGCACTGTCGGTGCCACGCCGTCTTCGACGGGCGACGGTGACAGAGCTGCGGATCGTGAACTGACGCACGTGACTCGCCCCATGCGCAAAGCGCGCCGCGACCTCATCGCTCAGCTCACCGCTGTCGACGATGCGCTCTCGGAGGCATTCATAGCGGAGTTGGACGCCACCGACGGCGATGAGGCCGAGGCGGAGCGGCGCCTCTCCACTGAGGCGCTGCGCTCCGCCGTGCGTCGGTCCGTGGTGCACCCGCCACGCGATAGACCGCCGCTCGTCCCGGTTCTGTGCGGCGCCTCTCGTCGTGATCAAGGCGTGCAGCCGCTGCTCGACGCCGTGACGTACTACCTGCCTTCTCCATGTGACCGGCAGCTGACCGGGTTCACGAAGGATGGGATACCAGTACCTCTTCCACCTGCCTCGGCCGCGCCGACGGTGCCGACGGTGGCCCTCGCCTTCAAGGTAATGCACATGATGCACCCAGGCAAGGGGCAGCGCCTCCCGCTCGTGTTCTTGCGTGTGTACAGCGGCAGGATCATCCCGCGCATGCGCCTCGAGAACAACAGTCGGCAGAAGTCAGAGGTTATCGAGAAGCTCTATGTGATGCACGCAAACCACCCGGTGGAGGTGCCGAACTTAGAGGCTGGCCAGATCGGCGCGGCCTTCTTGACACACACATACACCGGCGACACCCTGTTCAGTCAGCCCTCGCACCACCTTCTGCAGGCTAAGCAGCATGTGAGGCGTGGCGATGTTAAGGAGGAGGTGCACACACTAGAGGGCATCAGCGCCCCACCAGCTGTCATCTCCTTCTCCATCGAGGCTGCCACACGCAACCAGGTGGAGCTGCTCAAGAGCGCCCTGGCCGAGCTCTCCAGGGAGGATCCGAGCCTGCGTGTCACGGAGAGCGAGCAGGGAACGGTGGTGGTGAGTGGGATGGGGGAGCTACACCTGGAAATTGTCATGTCGCGACTCGCGAACGAGTACCAGGTGAAGTGCCGGCTTCTGCGCGCCATCATCGAGTATCGGGAGACGATTCGAGTGACCCAGTCGGTGGAGAGGCACACCTGCTTATTGAACGACCTACCCTACGCCGAGTGCTCGCTCGAGCTGCGGCCGCTGCTGGAGAACGGAGAGCGGTGCAGCACCAAGGATAAGTGCCGTTTCCGCATTGACAGCGCCTTTGAAGAGGAGTTTCTCAGCGGTGGGAGACAGCAACAGCAGCAGGGCGGTGGCCTCTCCAGTTGGCCGCGTTTAAGTGACGTGCGCAACGCCAAAGAGGAGCTGCGCCTCATTGCAGCGTCCTTCCAGTCCGCCGTTGATGCGTGCATGCGGTTGGGTCCTCTAGCGGGGTTGCCGATGCACGGTGTGGAGGTGGTGCTGACGTACTTCCGCAAGACGGCCGGTTCACAGCTCCAGGAGAGGTCGCTGACCCACGTTGCCCGCTCAGTGCTGCTGAGTTTGCTCAAGGCGACCCGCAAGGACGACCTGGCGCTGCTGGAGCCGATGATGGAGGTGGAGGTGCACCTTTCCGAGTGCACTTACATCGGCAAAGTTGTCAGCTCCCTCAACGAGCATCATGCGCTGACCGTTGACGTGCAGGAGGATGGCCGGTCCGTGACAGCTGTCGTGGCCATGCGCAACACCCTTCGCTACACAATGGAGCTGCGAAAAGTCGTGAAGGGGCATGCAAATATGTTTGTGAAGTTGCACGACTACCGCGTTGTGGAGGAGAAGGCTGTGCTGACGCGCATCCTGAAGAACCTCGGCATCGTAGACTAGCTTTCTAACCCCACCCTCTCGCGCCCTTGGCCAGCGTGGAGGCGGCGTCGGGCGGCGCCTTCACCTTTCTTCACCCGGTTAGCGCGTGTGGCCCCTTTGCTTGGCCACGTTTGGCTCTTTCTTTTCGGTCTCTCTCTCCTGCCCATCGTCTGTTTTATACCGCACCGCTAAAGGGGGTGCGGTGCTGGCGGCGATTTGACGAGCGGGGGTGGGCGAGAGAAAAGGGCGTGGGGCGCCTCTCGCGGTCTGCTCGCGCGGAACACACAGTCGCACAAGCTTGGGAAACAGCAACGAAAAACGGAAGACGGCCCACTTGAAGAAGGTATGCGCTTCGCCACGGAGCACGTGCCGATGCGCGGGGGCACAAAGAAGCACGAGCGCGTTCGTGTTCTGAGCTGTCGCGGCCTCGTCGCACGCGCTCTCTTTTTTTTTTCAAGCGGGCCGCTTTCTGGATGGGCTTGCCGTGCCTCCTTCCACGTCCCATCCCTTCGGCACTCGGCTGCCTCACCCCTTCGGCCCCTCTTTGCGCGCCCGCGCGTCTGTGCACGTTTGCGCCCCTCTTTCGCTTTCTGTCACGCGAGCCCTCCTCGCCTGTGTATACGACATTGTACGTGCGCGTGCGCACACCTGCTGCGATCTGTGCACACTGCCCCTCCTCGCCCATCCCTGTTTTCGCTCTCTCTTTTTGATTCCTCCTGCTGACCCTTCCATGGTGTCCGCGTCTTGTCCCCAATCTCACACCCTACACTAGCACACATACACACACACGCGCCAGTCTTCTCTCTCGCTGCTACGAATACACGGCCTTGGACTCGCATTGTGGCTCCTCGCTGTTGCTCGTTATCGACTCTCCCCCCACTCCCCCACGCGGCTTCGCACACCTTCCTCTCTCCACGTCTCCACGACCTCTTTTGGCCACTTTCTCTTCTGCGCGCGCTACCATCTGCAACGCATGCGATATGCCCCCTCCTGCTGTTCGCATCTCGGCATCGTCACTGTCTATCGCACTTTCTTCTGCTTTGGGTCCGTTCTTGCCAGTCTGAGAAGGCCTTTTTTCTCGCCTTGCGCTCCTATTCCGGCATCGACTGCTATGAAACCGCTGCACTTGTCGTCATCTTCATGACGCGCTCGCCCTCTCTGGATAATCGCACACATGCAGCCTCTCTTTTCTTCAGTACACATCCAATAGACGTGAATCAAGGAAGGTCGAAGGATGGCGTATCTGGACTCTCTTCTTCCTCCCTCCTTCTCCTTGTTTCCCGCGCCTCGTACGTACGATCACGTCCCCGCTGCACTGAAAAAGGTAGAAGGCGACTCACAGACTACATGCCCGACG